>NC_133652.1:273749595-273908132 GCF_009905375.1 Apium graveolens | reverse complement strand
ATCTTCTCTGGAATATCAAGAACTGAGTCTGTTCCTCAGCCGTATCTAAGTCCTCTTGTGAGTACGAGAACGTGTTTGCATAAACGCTCGCTAAAAGTACCTGAAACACAACCGGAAACGATAAGTAACACGTCTTAATGAATGAGTCCTAATGACCACTGATGGTAATGCATAAACTAAACAAAATACGCCGAGTCCCGGCAAGCGGTGCCAAAAACTTGTTAGGGCGGAAAACATGCGCTAATAATACACGCAAGTATACGCGTTCGCAAGTAATATAGAATACTTTCTAGTTCGTTCCCACAGAGACTCAGACTAATTAAGTTCAATTAACACTTACTCACCAATGTATGATTACTTCTCAATGTCAGACAATAACACGTAGATTTGATTAACTAAGTATTAACTATAAATTAACTACGAGAATTAAACACTTAATTGACACTTGAATTAAACAATATTAAACACACATGCGATCATAACTTCATTACTACTTCCTTCAATAGTTTATTGTTATTACCCTTAGCATGTAACGGTGATGATATTAATCGAACAACACGAAACTGATAAAAGCCAACTTTCATTGTACTAATACCATTCTACCAAGCATCCACAATTAAGACAGAAGTTGAATAGGCAGCAATTATGTTGAGACCCTATATGTCTACAGAATTTGACAACATAATGATTTAAGCACAAGTTATTCCTTATGAATACACAAGGCAAGTAAAACGGTTAGAGTTACCCACTAATCATGCATACACATACATGAACCTATGCTAGTATGACAAGTTCTAACCTCAAGATCCACTATTGCTTCACAAGAGATAACACCCTATCTTATATGTTCGCGACGCACATAAGACGAATAAGCACAACCAATACTAGATATCATACAACCATCACATACTAAGGTATTAAACCAACTAACTAAAGAATTCCATATCAAATCCGTTACGACCCCATGATCACGATTAGCCCATGATTGAACTCATCGTCACCATGGGGTTCATATGAAAAACATGATAATAACACAGCGAGAATAACTAATAAAAATACTTAATTAAACCAGAGTACGTCACAAGAGTAATAAGGTCAAAGTAAAGAAAACTAGCATCCACTGATACAATGAATAAAAGAATCACAAGAAACTATGCTTCCTCCTCTTCGTTGTGATGTGCTAAAACGGTCTTCTTCCTTATCTCCTTGCTCCTCGATTGGTACTACGATTCAATACACGTGAAATGTCTCTGAAAACTACTTATATAGAAGCCCCACAATTCCCAGCTATCTCAGAAGTCAGAAGTCCAGCAGAACAAGAACTCTAAAAATCAGAATTTAATTCACGCCCCTGAGCGGCCACCCAGCCTGAGCGGGCGCCCAGCTTCCTGAGCGGCCGCTCAGCCAGGCTGAGCGGTGCCGCCCAACACCTTTCTGGAAAAATTTGCTATTTTGCTCCCGTTCTCTGCTGCGTTCTGCTCCTAACTTCCCACTTGCAATGCCAAGCACGTAATAAGGCTTATTCTTGATGAAATCTCTCCACAAATGCAAGTATTACCCTGAAATGCACAAACACTAGAAAAATGCATCAAATACACAAAATACTTGATTTCAAGACATCAATTCAAGCTATTAGAAGACGTTCTAAGTGGTATAAAATGTCACTTATCAGAAGTCAGGACTTAAGGATATCAGAACTTAGATTATCAGAAGATAATATCAGAAGATCGATATCAGAACTTAAGTATTGGAGGACTAACAGTTAAGGAAGGAAGCTGATTTACAGGAAAGAAGATCGAGACTATAAGGAGTTTACTTTGGAGAGACTGTATGGCATTCTGAAGACCTATGAGCTTGAAATAGAGCAAGATGAAAGAATGGAGAGAGGAAAGAAGAAAGGAGGATCCATTGCACTAGTGGCTGAACTGGAAAAGGAGAAGGAAGTGAAGATGGAAGCTGTGGAATCAACTTCAAAGGCCTGTGAAAGCAAGGGTAAAGGGTTAGCTGCAGAAAGTGAAGATTCTTTGAGTCAAGATGACATGTAGGACATTGATGAGCACCTAATATTCCTTTCAAGAAGATTTGCCAAGCTCAAGTTCAAGAAGAACTTTAGAGTTGCCAAGCCAAATAGAAACATGGTGGATAAGTCAAAATTCAAGTGTTTCAAATGTGGCTTGGCAGGGCATTTTGCAAATGAGTGTAGAAAGTCAGATTCCAGTAAGAAGAGATTTGAGTCTGTGGATTATAAACAAAAATACTTTGATCTACTCAAACAGAAGGAAAGGGCTTTTATTACACAAGAGAATGACTGGGCAGCTGATGGTTTGGATGAAGATGAGGATGTCAGCTATGTCAATCTAGCCCTTATGGCCAAATCTGATGAAACAGAGACAAGTTCCTCAAGCAATCAGGGAAACAGAAGGAATCTTTGGTACTTGGATAGTGGTTGTTCAAGACACATGACTGGTGATTCTACCCTGCTCACAGAGTTTGAAGAGAGAGTTGGCCCAAGTATCACTTTTGGAGATGACAGCAAAGGTTATACTGTGGGATATGGCTTGATTTCAAAGGACAATGTCATCATTGAAGAGGTTGCCTTAGTGGATGGTCTCAAACACAATCTGTTGAGTATCAGCCAACTTTGTGATAAAGGCAACTCAGTAACCTTCAACAAAGAAACCTGTGTTGTGATTAATAATCAAAACAACAAAGTGGTTCTCACTGGTGTGAGAAGAGGAAATGTGTATCTAGCTGACTTCAACTCAACTAAAGCAGAATCTGTAACTTGTCTTCTCAGTAAAGCAAGTCAAGATGAAAGTTGGCTATGACACAAGAAGCTATCACATTTAAACTTCAAGACCATGAATGAGCTGGTAAAGAAAGAGTTGGTTAGAGGCATTCCTCTGGTGGAGTTTACAAAGGATGGACTGTGTGATGCCTGCCAAAAAGGGAAGCAAATTAAAGCATCTTTCAGGAAGAAACTTGATTCAGCAATTGAAGAACCTCTGCAACTGCTTCACATGGATTTGTTTGGACCAGTCAATGTATTGTCAATCTCAAAGAAAAGATTTTGCCTAGTAATTGTAGATGATTTCTCAAAGTTCTCTTGGACCTATTTCCTAAATTCCAAAGATGAAGCTAGTGAAATCATCATCAATCACATAAGGCAAGTTAACAATCATCCTGATTTCAAAGTTAGAAGAATCAGGAGTGACAATGGAACTGAGTTCAAGAACTATGTCATGAGAGCATTCTGTGAGGAAAATGGGATCTTGCATGAGTTTTCAGCAGCAAGGACTCCACAACATAATGAAGTAGTGGAAAGAAAGAATAGATCTCTTATTGAAGCTGCAAGGACAATGCTTGAAGAATCAAAATTACCAACATATTTCTGGGCTGAAGCTGTCAACACTGCATGCTACACTCAGAACATCTCTTTGATTAATCAAGCAAAATGCAAGACACCTTATCAATTGTTCAAAAACAAGAAGCCAACTCTGAACTTTTTCATGTCTTTGGCTGTAAATGCTATATTCTGAGAAATCAAACTGATCAAAATGGGAAGTTTGATGCTAAAGCAGATGAAGGAATTTTTGTTGGATATGTTGTTGGTAAAGCATATAGAGTCTACAATCTAAGAACCAACATTGTTGTTGAATCTATACATGTTGTGTTTGATGATAAAAAGATTGAAGGACTAAAAGATGGAGATTACCATGAGAGCCTCAAATTCGACAATGTTGAGATGGTCAGTGACGAAGGTGATGATGAGAGTGATCAAGAAAAAGTGTCTAAGGATAATGCAGACAAATCTACTACAAATGAAGCACAAAACTCAACATCCGTCGAGTTACATAATGCTTCATCCGTCAGAAGGCAATCTGTATTATCCGTCCAAAGACAACCTGCCTCATTCGTCGATACTCAAAATTCACCATCCGTCGAGTTATCAAAAGGAGCAGGAAGTCAAGGCAGATCACCCATAGAAAGCACCCCAATCTCACATCAAAGATCCACAAACTCAGGGGGAGTTTCTAGCAATCAAAACTCAATCACACATCAAGACAACATTGAGGTCTCTTCATCTAGGGCTAATCTACCTCAACCAAGAAAATGGACAAAAGATCACCCCTTTGAACTGATTATTGGTGATGTTTCTTCCAGAGTTCAAACCAGGAGAGCAACTCAAGAAGAATGTCTATACAGCAGCTTCCTGTCTAAGGAAGAACCAAAGAAGGTAGAAGAAGCCTTATTAGATCCTGATTGGATTTTAGCTATGCAAGAGGAGCTAAACCAATTTGAAAGGAATAAAGTATGGAAGCTGGTACCCAAGCCTAAAGGAAAGAATCCAATAGACACCAAATGGGTATTCAGAAACAAGATGGATGAAAATGGCATAGTAGTAAGGAACAAAGCAAGATTGGTTGCTAAAGGCTATTGTCAGCAAGAAGGGATAGATTTTGATGAAACATTTGCTCCTGTTGCAAGACTTGAAGCCATCAGAATCTTCTTAGCCTATGCAGCCCATGTCAATTTCAAAGTCTATCAAATGGATGTCAAAAGTGCCTTTCTGAATGGAGATTTGGAGGAAGAAGTGTATGTAAGTCAACCTCCTGGATTTGAAGATCCAAATTTCCCAGAGTATGTCTATTATCTACTGAAAGCACTTTATGGACTGAAGCAAGCACCTAGAGCCTGGTATGACACTTTATCAAAGTTCCTTTTGGAAAGTCACTTCACAAGAGGTACTGTAGATAAAACTTTATTTTTCAGAAATGTGAATGGCTCTAACATACTTGTTCAAATTTATGTAGATGATATTATTTTTGGCTCTACAGATGAGAAACTTTGTAAAAAGTTTGCCAAACTGATGCAAAGCAAGTATGAAATGAGTATGATGGGAGAACTAACTTACTTTCTTGGTTTACAAGTTAAGCAAGTTAGTGATGGAATATTCATTAGTCAAACTAAATATATTTTTGATCTTTTAAAGAAGTTTGATCTAATGGATTGCACATCTGCAAAAACTCCCATGGCCACTGCAACTAAGCTTGAACTAAACACTACTGAAAAATCTGTGGACATTTCAAGTTATAGAGGCATGGTTGGCTCACTTCTGTACTTAACAGCCAGTAGGCCGGATATAATGTTTGCTACATGTTTGTGTGCTAGATTTCAGGCTGATCCTAGAGAGTCTCATTTGATAGCTATTAAAAGAATTTTCAGATATCTTAAAGGAACACGAAACCTTGGCATTTGGTATCCTAGAGATACTGGTTTTGATCTAACTGGTTATTCAGATGCAGATTATGCTGGTTGCAGAATTGATAGAAAAAACACAACATGAACCTGTCAATTTTTAGGAGACAAGCTTGTGTCCTAGTTCAGTAAAAAGCAAAATTCAGTTTCTACTTCCACAGCTGAAGCTGAATATATTGCTGCTGGCAGTTGCTGTGCACAGATTTTATGGATGAAAAATCAATTGCTAGACTATGGTTTGCAAGTTGAAAGGATTCCTATTTTCTGTGACAACACAAGTGCAATTGCCATCACTGAAAATCCAGTGCAACATTCAAGGACAAAGCATATAGACATCAAGTACCATTTCATAAGGGAACATGTAATGAATGGTACTGTAGAGTTACATTTTGTTCCAAGTGAGAAGCAACTTGCAGATATTTTTACCAAGCCACTGGATGAATCCACCTTTTCTAGGTTGGTAAGTGAGTTAGGTATGCTTAATTACTCTTGAATTTATCTGTATTATTCTTGCAATTTGAAAAGAAGCCAGAAATTTAGTTGATTTTTAGTCTTGGATGAAATTTTGGCTAAGTCAAAATTTGTATCTCGACGGATGACCATTATCCATCGGGTTGAGTCATCTGTCGATATACAAATTGTAAATAAAAATCAATTACTTTTCTGGAATATTTTAAAGCTCGACGGATAACATTTTATCCTCATCCGTCGAAGTATCTAAATCTGAACCGTTAATTCCCTGAACATTATCCATCGAGTATACTTACAGTTTATAAGCATTACACGACGGATAATGGGTGGAATTTTTAAAGCTTATTTTAAAACGGTCGTTTTAGGTAATTTCTATTGGGTAATTTTCTTTCTCTTTATTATTTTCATCCGTTGAGTCTGAGCAAAGTATAAAAGCCTATTTCATTCTAATCATTTTCTTTTATCATTCTCAAATTGAACTGTGTTATTTCATTCTCTCTCAAGCAAAAATCCTCTTTCTCTTCAAGCTTTTCTTCTCTAACAATGGCACCCGTAGTAAAGATCATGTCACAGACTGGGTTCATCTATGAGAAGAACAACTTCACTGCCTTGGTCAATAAGGGGATTCAGCAATCTGAAGACTATCATAAGATAATGGACTTCGTGAAGAACTGCAAGTTAAGTTTTACTATGCTGGAATCACCCACAATCTATTGTGAAGTTGTTGAGGAAATGTGGACAACAGCAATCTACAACTCTACTGACAAAACCATCACTCTGACCATCAAAGGTAATGATTTCTGTATCAATAGTGATGTAATAAAAGCATGTTTCAAGATTCCTGATGATAATGTAACTGCACCACACACTGACACTGATATTGTCAATATGCTTAATTCCATTCATTATGCACTTCCTACTGCAAAACTAAGTGAAATTAGAAGACTAGGTCTTAGGAAGGAATGGAGTTACTTGTGTGATGTAGTAACTAAAGTCTTTTCTGGAAAAATCAGTAATTTTGATTCTGTGAACATTTCCATGCTTAACATGCTATACATGCTAGTTACATACAAATATTATAATTTCAGTGACCTTGTTATGTATGAGTTAGGTTTTAAAATAGGTGACTTAGCCAAAAGAGGAAAGAATATTTACTATGCTAGATTTTTTATGCTTTTGGCTAACCATCTTTGTCAAGAGATTGAACTTGAGAACCCAAACAACAAATTAGCTTGTTGGGTTCAAGAGAGAAGAATCATTGCAGACTTGAACAGAGCCAACCATCACAAGGATGTGCCAATGTTCTATTTTCCTGTAATGCTGACACCTCAGGTAAGTAAGGTAAGTTTATCCATACCCTCAACTATTCCAATCTCTTCTATTTCTTTGACTTCAGGCATAGCTATGGCAACTGTGAAAATGACCAAACAGTTGCCTGCCAAAGCTTCCAAAACAACTGCAATTCCCAAATCCAAATCAAAGAAAACCCCCTCTGGTATCTCTCAAAAGGTACCAGTTGAAAAATCTACCAAAGCCAAAGAGGGGAGTGTGAAGGAGGGTAAGATAGGTGAGGGAAGGGGTGAACATCAAAGAAACCCCAAGGATAAGGTTGGAGAGATGAGTGAATCCCAGCCTAGCCGCACTGCAGTTTCCCAACAAACTGCAGTGCTTAAAAAGGACAGAAGCTCACTTCTAGCTGCATCCTCCCAAAAGGATGTGGCTATTGAACAAAGCTCTCATCCAAGAGCACAGGCCAAGAGGGTTAGGGACACAAGCTCACACCAAACTTACACTAGAAAGAAGAAATCCAAAACAACTGGGGATGCACAGGGCACACAATTAGTGCAAACTGGTGCTAAAGACACAGTCCCTGCACCTTCTCAAATTCAGATTGATGTGGCTCCAATAAATGTGGAGTCACAGCCAAAATCCCTCATTATAGAAGCCACTGAAACACAATACTCACCAACCAACTCACTGGAAGTGGACATGATAAACACTTCAATTCCCGATTCCCCTTCTTTAACTCTGTTGGGGAAGCCAAAATCCAGTGCAAGTGAACATCATCTTTTAGATAATTTGTTGGCTCACTTGCCAATTCTTTCTGATTCTATTGTGACATCTGTGCCTCAAATAACTTCAATCAACATAGAGTCAACAATAGTTTCTCTTCCCACCTCATTCATTTCCACTCTCTCGATGGATATTGCTCATCCGTCGAGTAGTGATTATATCCCGACGGATAAGCTTAACAGCAGTTATCCGTCGGATAGCTTTACCACTCACCCGACGGATATCACTTATCCGTCGAGTGTCTCTGCACAACTTCAAACTTCAATAATTTCAAGTGCAGAAGATTTGGTGGTAATACACTCACTCTTAGGACTGAGAGAGGAGAGTGCATTGAGTGAGAGGCTGGGTTGCTCCCAGGCAAAAGGAGAGGAAAAGAGTGAATCTCAGCAATCCATTCATTCAGGATTGGCTAAAGTGAGTGAGAGGAGTCCCACCTTAGTAGGTGAAGGTGAGGGTGTGAGGGTGGGGAGCCAGGGTGAGAACCTGATGCAACAAAAGAGAGAACATGAGAGAAAAACAGGTACTGGAGAAATAAGGATGGAACCAGCCATTGCTAGTGAGTCAATGATTGTGGATGATGCTGAAAAGGAAAGACAATTTCAGCAACATTACAAAGCTGTAATTGATAACATTTCCTTGGATGTTGACACTTTTACTCACCCTGTTTCAGCCTATCAACTGTTGGCTGCTCAAGGTAATGTGGAGGCAGAGCAGACTTTGCACTTAGTGCACACCACAGAATCTCTTCAAAGAGATAAAGCTGCTGTAAACGGGATGCCTCCTCAAGCTGGAGAGCCATCTGAAGAATTTGGAGTAAATTCTGATGATGATGACTCTAGTTCTTTGAATGGTAGCATGAACTTAGGGGGAGCTGAAGGCCCAAGTTCTGCTTTAAGTTTACCTGAATGGGCATGGACAAAGGAATTTACACCAGGACAATTTGAGGTGTCTTTGGTAAAACAAGTAACAGCTATTCAGCAAGCCCTTCAGGAAGCTTCAGATGCTGGTACCAAGGCTGTTCTTAAAGCTCATCTAGACTCTTTGCACTTAATGAAGATCCAACACTCAAGACAGATTATCAGTGTGGATGAATTGAAAAAGGAGATAGCTGACTTAAAGACATACAACTCTGAGAAGCTGGATTCAATAATGCCATATGGTACCATGCATGATCTATTACTAAGGTTGAGAAGAGAATCAGATTCTGACAAGAAGATAGCCAAGCTGGAGACCAGAGTTCAAGTTATTGAGAATTCAGTGGCTCTACTTCTTCAAAATCAACAGACTTAGAAAAATCTTCTCATGCAACTGGCTAAAGCATAAGGCCTAACTCCTCCACTTGATGATAACAAAAAGGGGGAGAGAGAATCAAGTAAGGGGGAGAAAGGACCAACTGAGGGGGAGAACATTTTAGTTCAAATCAGCAAAGTAATTGTACCTTCAATTACTATCTCCAAGCCACCAGTTGCAGATGGTATAGATCTTATAAATGCATCAGCAGCAAATTTGAAAGATGCTGATAAAAAAGAGTTGACTCTGATCAACTGGAAAAAGATTGATGAGGAAATACAGAAAAAGTTTCAATTAGTCAAGGAACCAGATCAGTCAGCCATCCATCACTCTCATGTCAAGCCAATCAATGTGAATGAGATGAGCATAAACTATCTGGAGAAAGGACAATCTTCCTGCATCAAGACTAAAAAGGCTGAGATAATTTTTAAACCAAGGGCAAACTATCCAAAGTCATCTTTGAAGAACCCTATGGATACTGTGTATGAGACACCCAAGCCTGATGAAAAGAAGCTTCTGTCAAGATCTATTCTCCTCTACAAAGATCCAGCTGATTCAGCCTCAAGAAAGAGAATTGCAAAGATATTCAGAAATGGGAAGGAAATTTGTGTGGTAGGTGGACATCCACAATTTGCTCATGCAAAGGAAGAAGAAAAAGTCAGATTGAAGCAGGAAAAGAGGCAAGCTGCTCTAGATGCAAAGAAGTCTAAACAAAAGAAAGAACAGTTTGCTATCTTGACCAAGCTACAGGCTGTGAACTCTTCTCAACAAATTCCCTCTCAACCAACTCAAGCTACTGAATCAAAGAAGAAGATTGAAGAACAGAAGAAATCTCCAAGAAAGAAAGAACTGGCTAAAAGAACAAAAAGAAAGTTGGATATTGTTAACAAGGAATTGGAAGATCAATTTCCAATGGAATCCACTAAAGCTAAAACTCAAGCATCAAAGCCCTCTGTGGTATTTGAAGACATAAGGGTGGTGGACCCCTACAGGAACATACATGGAGAGCCTATTGTGCCAAAGGATGAGCCAATAGAGTGGGATAAATTACCAATTCCTGACTTCAACTTGCCAATTCTCACCAAGCCAAGAAGGACAAAATCAAGGGCAGTCAAGAAAGTGAAGTTGTCACCTCTCAAATCCAAGGCAGTAGTCAAAGCTCAACTCAAGATCAACAAGGGAGACTACTTGTACTTGTGTGACATCAAAGAATTCTCAGACCTAAACCTTTATCTGGAGGAGCTAGATGAGGTAAGGACAATTGATGCATACAGAAACCTACCTGAAAGGTTGGTGTTATTCCTAGAGGACTAACAATGAGATTTACAGAAGGGGGGTTGAATGTAAATCTCAAAACTTTTTCAAGTTTTGAGCAGTTTATGAAAGCAGTGTGTTCAAGATGAACAAGTGTGTGAATTGCTTTGAGCTAATGCAGACAGATATATATTCAAACACAAATGTAAAGAACACAACAAACTTTAAAACTTTTCTGGTGGATTTGTTGTTCCACCAGAGATGGTATATTAGAAAATCTGTGATTCAACAATGTTGATCACAGCTGCATCCTAGTACAAACTAGATGAATTTTCTCTCAAGATATTTCTAAACAGCTCTGGAAAAACTCTCTCTAATTACTAGCTTCTTCTTGGTTTATATATTACCAAGTGTACAAGTGAAAAACAATATAAAATTACAGTAGTAAAATAAGTTCTTCACTTGCTTCTTTTCCTGTTCACTCAAGTACTTTGTTGACTATTGCATCCTTGTACTTAAGAAGAACGGCTGCTTTTTCTGTTGATCCTGAAATTCGGCTACCACATCTCAGTTGTCTCTGTCAACCCATGTGCCTCTGTTTGTAGGTACAACTACCACTTATCAACGGCTAATCATCAGAACATCCGTTGAAGCTTTCATCCGTTGATGCATTCATCCGTTGAAGGATGTTATCCGTTGAAGCTTTCATCCGTTGATGTATTTATCCGTTGAAGCTTTGGAGACATCCGTTGAAGGATGTTATCCGATGATGACTTTATCCGTTGAAGCTTTGGAGACATCCGTTGAAGCTTAGCTTCTCATCCGTTGAAGGTCTTTAAGTCATCCGTTGATACCATTTCATTTATACAAAATTACAAGGCATGAAATATTTACAATTGGCCTTCCTATCTGCATATCATCTAGTAGTCAACATGACTCATAGTTTCTCTCAACTTCTAAGAATTACATTTTAAATACAGAGACTGAAATATGCTACAACACTAGACTTATTTCTAAGTAAAGCTACACCATCAACGGATAGCCAAGGTGGTCTTATCCGTTGAGGCTACAGACACTAAATTTCTACTTAAGTGTTTTGTTAAACACATCATCACACTAATGCACATACATTCCTAACAATCTCCCCCTATTTATGTCTATAAGAATTGTAGGCATAAATTCAGGGTTAACTTGATGATAACAAAACACTTAACAGATATATGAATTGAAACTAAGTAGAAATTTAAAAATGCTGCAAAAGTGTATGTACTAGGAGGAAATTGAAGATTTACAGTGTTTTCAAGGATGCTCCTTTAGCCTGAGCAAATCATCTTTTTCTTCTTTGTTCCCTGGTTTTCTTTCCTAGCCTTTTGTCATTTTCCTCAATTTGGAGTTGGAGTTGTCTGAAGAATTCAGCTTCATCTTCAACATTGACATCCAACTTAGATTGCATTTCTTTGAGAGTTTCATTGCTGGCAATCTTGAGTTGGTCTTCAAGTCTGAAAAATCTTCTGACTCCTTTATCATCTCTAAATTCCATCAACCGGTGAGGTGATTTGTGAATTGTCATTCCCCTTTCTTGAATGAGTAGGGTCCTGGGTAAGGTATTGGGCTCCCTCCATGTCTTCCTTATATTGGCAATCTTGTTGAGAATTTCAGTCTT
The DNA here is from genome assembly GCF_009905375.1 of Apium graveolens. NCBI lineage: Eukaryota > Viridiplantae > Streptophyta > Magnoliopsida > Apiales > Apiaceae > Apium > Apium graveolens. Next base: position 273,896,122 of record NC_133652.1, on the reverse strand, counting down.
GGCAGTTCTGGTAAAGCCAGAATCCTTTTGTATAGCTGAAAAGACTCTAATCAAGGTAGAGTAGCCTTCTTCCAGAATCCTGTGGAGAGGCCATGTCCTTTCCCCAGCTCCTTTGTATCTGAACACTAATCTCTCTGGTAGCTGTCTGTAAGCTGCTATTCCCCTTACATCCTCCAGCTCATCCAGATAGAGTTCAATGTCTGAAATCTCTTTTATGTCACTGATGTGAACATAATCATCTTTAGAAATGGGTGACTTGGGCTTAGGTTTTTGTTTTTGAGTGAATTTCTTAGAGGTTGTGGGAGGTGTAGATTTGGATTTTCTTTTCTGTTTCTTTGGTGGTGGAAGGGTGGTTAGAAAGGTAGGTAATTTGATGGAGTCCCAATCAATGGGTTCCTCTTTTGGAATGATTGGTTCACCATGGATGTTTATAGAGGGATCAGCAATAAGGGGTTCAGGTATGGAAGGTAGTGGTTTAGATATAGATTTGGTTACTTCAGTGTTATCTTCACTCCTTCTATGAGCCTTGGCCTTTCTTCTGTTTCCCTTCTGCCATACCTCTCTTTCTTCCATACTCTCACCAAATATACTCCCCAAAACCTCATCTAGGTTTGCAGTCTTGTCTTCACCCCTGACTTCAATTCCCTTTTCTTCTTCAACTTGGCTTGACTTTAGCTGTTTTTCAAGCTTTGCTTGTGCTCTTTTGTCAGCCTTTAATTGTTTGGCCTCTTCCTTCTTGGCTATAGAGAATTTAGGATGTCCTTGCATCACACATATGCTCTTTCCCTCTCTAATTATAATAGCCCTATTTCTCCTTACAGCCTCATCCATGTTCTTTTTGAGGTATGCAATACTCCTGCCTAACAGCTTGTTCTCATCATCTTTTGGAGGGGGAAAGTCCACTTCTTTTAAAGGATTCTTTGCAGAGTCCTTATTTGATCTTTCATTAGGCTTGAGAATCACAGCTTGCAGTTCTTTAAAAGAGGCTTCTCCATCCTTATGTCTCCCTACTGGCTTGAGCTCCATGTTGATTGGTTCAATCTTTGTGCTAAATTTCACAGATGTTGATTTATCTTGTGTAGAACCAAACAGCAATTGCAACCTTTCATCAATTCTCCTCCTTTGTTCTTTCACTTGAATTTCAGCTGCTGCTAGCTGAATCAAATTAATTCCATCAGGTTTTCCCTTGATTTGAATGATTGGAGAGGTAGTGATGGCAGGAACTAGCACTTTAGATATCTGAATCTTTGTAGAGGGCTCTCCTTCCCCTTCCCTTTTATTCTCCCCCTTTTTGTTATCATCAAGGAGGGGGGTCAAGCCTTGTGCTTTTGCCAGCTGCATTAGGAGATTGGTTTGAGATTGTTGGTTGAGAAGAAGGGTGGCCACAGAATCTTCAATGCCTTGAACTCTGTCTTCCAACTTGGCCAGCCTTTGTTCAGTAACTGATTCCTTTTTCAATCTCAAAACCAAGTCCTGCAAGGTACCATAGGGCATGACTGAATCCAATTTTTCTGAAGTGTAGGATTTCAAGTCAGCAATATCTTTCCTGAGATCATCCAGACTAATATTTTGCTTTACTTGCTGCAACTTCATGAGATGCAGTGAGTCCAGGTGAGCTTGGAGGATAGCCTTGATACTTGCATTTGAAGTGTTCTGAATGGCCTGTTGAATAGTGATGATTTGTTTGACCAATTGGACATTGAATTCCCCTGTTCTATGCTTCTTAGTCATGGCCCATTCAGGTAGATTTGGAATGGAACTAGGGTCTTCATCTCCCCCTATGTTCATGCTTCCATTAAAAGAAATAGAGTCATCATCATCAGAATTTACTCCAAATTCCTCAGATGGCTCTCCAGCTGTAGAAGGCATCCTGTTAATGGCAGCTTTATCCCTTTGAAGAGATTCTGTTGTGTGCACTAGATGAAGTGTCCTTTCTGCCTCCTCATTGCCCTGAGCAGCCAACATTTGATAGGCTGTCACAGGATGAGTAAAAGTGTCAGCATCCAAGGAAATGTTATCAATTACAGCTTTGTAATGTTGCTGAAATTGTCTTTCCTTTTCAGCATCATCCACAATCATTGACTCATGAGCAATGGCTGGTTCCACCCTTGTATCTCCTGTACCTTCTTTTCTCTCTTGTTCTCTATGTTCTTGCATCAGGGGCTCCCCCTGGCTCACACATCTCACTCCCTCACCTTCACCTTCTAAGGTGGTACTCCACTCACTTACTTTTGCCATGCTGGAAGAAATAGCATGCATTTTTGAGCTCTCAGTCTCTCCTTTTGCCTGGGAGCAACCCAGCCTCTCACTCAAATTTTCACTCCCTGCCCTCAATCCTAAGAGTGATTGCACAGTATTCATGTCTTCTACACTTGGAATTATTTCAGTTATTTGTGTAGAGACTATCAACGGATGTGGAATATCCGTTGAAGGTGAAACTGTTGTTATCAACGGATAACTGCTGTTAAGCTTATCCGTTGAAGAGCAACCACTTGTCAACGGATGAGTGATATCCGTTGAAGAAGGAAAAGAAGTTGAAATTGAAAGTGATATAACTGTTGAATCTGTGTAGATTGATTTGAGATGTGTTGACACAGATCCTTCAATTATATCTGAAAGAATTTGCGGGTGATCCAACAAATCATCTAAAAGATGATGATCACCTGTATTTGAGTGGGGCTCCTCCCTGAGTTATAAAGAGGGAGAATCAGGAATTGATGGGAATAACATATCCACATCCATAGATGGTGAAGAAGTATTTGGTGATTGATGTGTAGTTATTGTGAGAGAATGGGGCTGTGACTCCACATTTATTGGAGTCACATCAAACTGAGTTTGAGAAGGCACAGATACAGATGGATGTATCTGTGCAGTGTGTGCACCCTGTGTAGAAGATTGGGTTCTAGCCTTCTTTCTTCTAATAAAAGCTTTTGTTGGTGAGTGTTTGGCTTCAGTGTCCCTCCCTCTTTTGTTCTGTGTTCCTGGTTGGGAACTATTTTCAATAGTAACATCCTTTTGGGAGGATGCTACTAGGGATGTGCTAGAAACCTTTTCAACCACCACAGCTTTTTGAGAAACTGTGGCTTGGCTAGCTTGGGAAGCACTCAACTCTCCTTCCTTATCCTGGGGGTTTCTTTGATGTTCACCCCTCCCCTCACCACTCACACCCTGTTCACTTCCCTCAGGGTTAATGGTTGTTGTTACAACTGTTGTCTTTTGAGAAACAACAGAGGTGGTTTTCTTTGTCTTGGATTTTGAAAGTTTAGTTTTGGTGACCTTGGTAGAAATCTGTTGGGGCATTGTCACAGATTTCATGGCCACACTAGAAGATAAAGAAATAGAGGGGTTGGAAGAAGTAGGAGTTGTAAAAGCAATTACCTCACCTACCTGGGGTGCATTCATGATTGGTAAATACACCAATTGCACACTGCTGTTGAGATTCATTCTCAATAAATCTGCAAGAACTCTTTTCTCTTGTGCCCAGCACTTGAGTTTGTTATTCTCATTGATAATGACCAAACCTTCAGCAACATGGTTAGCCAATAACATAAAGAATCTAGCATAGTAGATGTTATTAGGTCTATTAGCTTTGTTACCTAATCTAGTACCTAATTCTAGCATCACATAGTTGCTAAAGTTAAAATACCTATCAGAAACAAGCATATAGAACATATTAACAAGAGATGAAGTTATGGCATCAAAATTACTAATTTTCCCAGAGAAAACCTTTATAAAGGCATCCCCAAGAAAACTCCATTCTTTCCTAAGGCCTTTTCGTCTAATACCCCCTAGATTAGCAGATTTAAGAGAGTAACCTATGGAATCTAACATGCTGGATACATCACTATCAGTGTGTGGTGTCATGGCATTGTTCTCAGGTAATTTAAAACATGCTTGTAAGTCATCACAGTTAATACAGTGATTTTTACCTTTGAGAGTGAAGGAGATAGTCATATCCATGGAGTTGAACTCAGCAGTTGTCCAAATCTCCTCAACTACTTCACAGAAAATCGTTGGGGCTTCCAGCATTGCATAGCTAAGTTTACAGTTTTTGATGAAGTCCATCATTTTGTGATAATCTGAGTGGGCTTCATTCTTTTCTACCAGAGCTATGAAATTGTTCTTCTCGTAGATGAACCCAGATTGAGACATAATCTTCACGACTGGTGCCATTGTTGTGAGTAGAAATTGCAGAGAATAACTTGAAGGTTTTGCAGAGAGAAAATGGTAAATGCTTGAAATTCTAAGAAAGCGTAAAGTAATAATGAACAATCAGAAGGGCTTATATGCTTTCAAAGAAAAAGAAATAAATAAAGGATTAATCAATAAATATGTGTTAGTGAATTTCAGCCGTTTAAGAATAAACTGTAAGTATTCTAAAAACTACCTTTAAAACCAATACATACAGATGTATGTATGGTATCAACGGTTAAGAAAATAGAATCAACGGCTGTGAAACACCTCAAACGACTGATGTGACATTTCAACGGATAATGTAAATTGTCATCCGTTGAAAGGTACTTCAGTTTTATCCGTTGACGGATAAAAGTTCCAGAAATATACTTGTCTTTCAACGGATAATGAATATCCGTTGATAGAGCAATTTTGACTTTCAACGGATAGGGAACATCCGTTGATGGAATAAACTTTGTTGAAAGTCAAATTTGTTCTAGCAACTAATATATTTCAGGCTTCACTCAAATTGCAATAGGGACATGAATTTTAAGAGAAATTAAGCATACCTAGCTCACTTACTAATCTTGTGAATGTTGATTCATCAAGTGGCTTGGTAAATATGTCTGCAATTTGTTGTTCACTTGGAACAAAATGTAGTTCCACTATACCATTCATGACATGTTCCCTAATGAAGTGGTACTTAATGTCAATGTGCTTGGTTCTAGAGTGCTGCACAGGATTCTCTGTTATGGCTATGGCACTTGTGTTGTCACAAAAGATAGGAATTCTATCAACATGAAGTCCATAATCAAGGAGTTGATTCCTCATCCATAATATTTGAGAGCAGCAACTTCCAGCAGCAATATATTCAGCCTCAGCTGTAGAAGTAGAGACTGAATTTTGCTTTTTACTGAACCATGATACAAGCTTGTTTCCCAGGAATTGGCAGGAACCTGTTGTACTTTTCCTGTCTATTTTGCAACCTGCATAGTCTGCATCTGAATAACCAATTAGATCAAAGCCAGATTCTCTAGGATACCAAATACCTAAATTTGGAGTACCCTTGAGATATCTGAAAATCCTTTTGATAGCAATTAAGTGAGACTCTTTAGGATCAGCTTGAAATCTGGCACATAGACATGTAGCAAACATTATATCTGGTCTACTAGCAGTTAAATATAAAAGTGAACCAACCATGCCTCTGCAACTTGTAATATCCACAGACTTTTCAGTCTTATTTAATTCAAGTTTGGTGGCAGTGGCCATGGGAGTTTTTGCAGATGAACATTCTATTAAGTCAAACTTCTTTAAAAGATCATGAATGTATTTAGTTTGACTAATGAAAATTCCATCACTAACTTGTTTAACTTGCAAGCCAAGAAAATAGGTTAGTTCTCCCATTAGACTCATTTCATATTTACTTTGCATTAGCTTAGCAAACTTTTTGCAAAGTTTTTCATCTTTAGAACCAAATATTATGTCATCTACATAAATTTGAACAAGTATACTAGAGCCATTAACATTCCTAAAGAAGAGAGTTTTATCAACAGTACCTCTAGTGAAGTGATTCTCCAAAAGGAATTTTGATAGAGTTTCATACCAGGCTCTAGGTGCTTGCTTCAGTCCATAGAGTGCTTTCAACAGATAATACACATAGTCTGGAAAATTTGGATCTTCAAATCCTGGAGGTTGACTTACATAGACTTCTTCCTCTAATTTCCCATTAAGAAATGCACTCTTGACATCCATTTGATAGACTTTGAAATTGGCATGGGCTGCATAGGCTAGAAAAATTCTGATGGCTTCAAGTCTTGCAACAGGAGCATATGTCTCATCAAAATCTATTCCCTCTTGTTGAGAGTAGCCTTTAGCAACCAATCTGGCTTTATTCCTTATGACAATGCCATTTTCATCCATCTTGTTTCTGAATACCCATTTTGTGTCAATAGGACTCTTGTTCTTTGGCTTGGGTACCAGCTTCCATACTTGGTTTCTCTCAAATTGGTTCAGCTCTTCCTGCATAGCTAATATCCAATCTGGATCCAATAAGGCTTCTTCCACTTTCTTAGGTTCCTCCTTAGACAGAAAACTACTATACAGACATTCATCTTGAGTAGCTTTTCTTGTTTGCACTTTAGATGATGCATCACCAATGATCAGTTCAAAGGGATGATTCTTGGTCCATTTCCTTTGAGGTGGAAGATGAGCTCTAGATGAGGTGGTCTCAGTATTGTCATGATGTGAGACAGAGTGTTGATTAGTTGAAACTCCCCCTGAGTTGTTGGTACCTTGCAGGGGACTTGGAGTTCCATCAGTTGATGATGTAAATTGATTATCCGTTGATGAGCTATGATCAACGGATGCTTCATTATGTACTTCAACGGATGATGCACAATGTCTTTCAACGGATGCTGAATTTTGTGCATTATCCAGGGGCAAATTTTGTATCCCTTTTGAAGTGTCGTCTCCATCAATCTCTTCTTCACTATCATCACAATATATTTCAATATTGTCAAATTTGAGTCTCTCATAATGTCCCTCATCTGTTAGTCCATCAATCTTTTTATCATCAAACACAACATGCACAGATTCCATAACAATGTTGGTTCTTAGATTGTAGACCCTATAAGATTTTCCAGCTGAATAACCAACAAATATCCCTTCATCAGCCTTTGCATCAAACTTCCCTTTATGGTCAGATTGATTCCTCAGTATAAAACATTTACATCCAAAGACATGAAGAAAGTTTAGAGTTGGTTTTCTTCTCTTGAACAATTGATAAGGAGTCATGCCTTTAGCTTGATTGATCAAAGAAATATTCTGAGTAAAACAGGCACAATTAACAGCTTCAGCCCAGAAATAAGTTGGTAACTTTGATTCTTCAAGCATTGTTCTAGCAGCCTCAATTAAAGATCTGTTCTTTCTTTCAACAACCCCATTTTGCTGAGGTGTTCTTGGAGCTGAGAACTCATGCATGATTCCATTTTCTTCACAGAACAGCTTTAATGTCAAATTCTTGAACTCAGTTCCATTGTCACTCCTGATGTTTCTTACCTTCAAGTCAGGATGATTATTGACTTGCCTGATGTGATTGATAATGATTTCATTTGCTTCATCTTTTGATCCAAGAAAATAGACCCATGAAAACTTTGAGAAATCATCTACAATCACTAAGCAATATCTTTTTCTTGCAATTGACAAAACATTGACTGGTCCAAACAGATCCATATGTAGCAGCTGTAATGGTTCATCAATTGTTGTTTCAAGCTTCTTTTTGAATGATGTTTTCCTTTGTTTGCCTTTCTGACAAGCATCACACAACCCGTCCCTTGAGAATTCAACTAGAGGGATTCCTCTAACTAAGTCCTTTTTGACTAGATCATTCATTGTCTTGAAATTCAAATGGGATAGCTTCTTGTGCCATAGCCAACTCTCAACTGAACTTGCTTTGCTGAAGAGACAAGTAATGGATTCTGCATCTGTAGAGTTGAAATCAGCTATGTACACATTTCCTTTTCTAACTCCAGTTAGACCCACTTTGTTGTCTTTCTTACTGGTGACAACACAGGCTTCAGAATTGAAGGAAACTGTATTTCCTCTATCACATAGTTGACTGATGCTCAGTAAATTGTGCTTGAGACCATCAACTAATGCAACTTCTTCAATGATGACATTCCTTGTTGAAATCAAGCCATATCCCATAGTAAACCCTTTGCTGTCATCTCCAAAGGTTATGCTAGGGCCAGCTCTCTCTTTAAACTCTGTGAGCAGGGAGAAATCTCCAGTCATGTGTCTTGAACAACCACTGTCCAAGTACCATAGATTTCTTCTATTTTCCCGCACACCACAAAATCAATCAATTTGATTTTGGTACCCAAGTTTCCTTGGGTCCATTCTTGTTAGCCTTTCTCCTAGACTTCATTCCTCCTGCATCTTTAGACTTAGGTGAGTTTGAGTCAACCTTGGTCTTAGATGCAGTTGGTTGAGGTGTAGGGTTAGTCACAAAATCATCCAGCACATTTGTAGAATTATTAGGCATGGATTGTGCAAACATGTTATTCCACATAGGCATATTGTATGGCATTTGAGGCATACTAAATGCAGCAAGATAAGGATTGTTAAAATATGGCATGTTTGCAAAATGTGCATAAGGATTTTGTTGAGACATAACAGGCATAGCATGTAGAGGTGATACAGACATGTTAGGCATGGAAGAGGGTACAGTTATGGGAGATTTCTTAATAGATTTACAATTAGCAGATAGATGATTAACACTACTACAATGCACACAGCTTTTTCTAGGAGCATACCTATCAGGTGTGTAATTGTTATGTTTGTTAACTCCTACCTTCCCATTTCTGTTGGATTTCCTTTTGGGTTCCTTTTTATCCTCAACCATCTTGAGCCTATTGTTTAACTGTTCTAAGGTCATGTGCCCTACATTCACCTTTCTGACATCTTTGGATGTGCTTGCTTCTTCCTTGACAAAGTTCTTTGAAGTTGAACCAAACTTTTTGTTGAGTTTCTTTAGATTTTCTCTTTTGGAAACATCTGCCTGTTTTAATTGAGGAACCTTCAACGGATGCTCCTTTTCTTCCTTCAACGGATAACTTTCATCATCCGTTGATTCCACATCCGTTGACAGCCCATCAATTAATTCCAGTTTCTTTTTATTTTTCTCCCAGGCAGTTTCACAGAATGATTCAATTCCTTGGACTTTGGCAATTTGAGCACTTACATCCCTAGATGTTTTCCAGGCTTTAATCACCTCTTGCTCTTTCTCTAATTGATTGGAAAGTATTTCTACTTTCTTAACAGATTCAGCTAGTTCATTCTCAACAGATATACAATGCAATTTAGTTTTCTCTAGGTCAATCAACTTATTTTCTAACACAGTATTTCTATTACTTAAAAACAGATTGTTCTCCTTGATCCTACTATTTTCTTTAGCAAGAGATTTAAGAGACACACGCAAATGATACAATTCAGTAGACATGTCATTAAAAGCATCATTGCACTCTTCTTTAGTAAGCTGTGTTAAATCAGTAGTGATTACCTGATTGCTTGATGAACTAACTTCATTTTCTTCAGAATCAGCCATGAGAGCAAGGTTGACATATTCCACATCTTCATCCTCTTCATCTCCATCAGCTGCCCAGTCCTTTTCTTGAGTAATGAAAGCCCTTTCCTTCTGTTTGAGCAGATCAAAATATTTCTTTTTGTAATCTACCTGTTCAAATTTCTTCTTTTCAGAAGTTGGCTTTCTGCACTCGCTTGCAAAGTGTCCACTTATACCACAATTGAAACACTTGAACTTGGATTTGTCCACCATGTTCATGTGAGGTTTAGTGGCTCTAGTGTTTTTCTTGAATTTCATCTTTGCAAATCTCCTGGACAGAAATGCAAGATGCTCATCAATCCCATCTGAGTCATCTTGGCTGGAGTTGTCTTCATTTTCAACAACTTGCTCTTTTCCCTTGCTTGATTCCTGATTTCTTATACCATCTTTGGAGTTTGGTGTAGATCTCACAGTTTCTTTTCTGCATTTCCTCTCATTTTCAGCTACCAATGCAACTGAACTTCCTTTCTTTCTCCCCTTCTCCATTACCTCATCCTGTTCCAGCTCTAGTTCATAAGTCTTCAAGATTCCATATAATCTTTCAAGAGTGAAGTCCTTATAATCTTGAGAGTTTCTTAAGGAAACAGTCATGGGTTTCCATTCCTTTGGTAAGGATCTCAAAAATTTAAGATTTGAATCCTTCATCTGGTACACTCTACCATACAGCTTCAGTCCATTCAACAGCTTTTGGAATCTATTGAATGTGTCACTTAAAGATTCATTTTCTTCAAAATGAAAGTACTCATACTGTTGAATGAGAAGCTGCATTTTGTTTTCTCTCACTTGTTCTGTACCTTCACACAGCAGCTGAACTGTGTCCCAAACCTCTTTGGCAGTTGTGCAATTTATCACATTATCAAACATATCCTTGTCAAGACCATTAAACAAAATGTTCATAGCCTTTTTATCCTTGTGGACTTCTTCTGTGTCTTCCATTGTCCATTCTGCTCTAGGTTTTGGAATGGATTGACCAACAGCAACTGTGGCCGTAGCAACTGTGGCTACTTTGTGGGGAATGTGAGGACCATTCTCAATGCAGTTTACATAACATTCATCTTGGGAGAGTAGATGAAGATGCATTTTCACCTTCCAATGGTGATAGCTATCTTTGTCAAGAACTGGGATCTTTACTCCAATATCCTTCTTACTCATCTTTGTTAGATTCCAAGATCTTTAAACTCTTTGTGTGCCAAGAGCTTGCTCTGATACCAATTATTATTCCTAGAGGACTAACAATGAGATTTACAGAAGGGGGGTTGAATGTAAATCTCAAAACTTTTTCAAGTTTTGAGCAGTTTATGAAAGCAGTGTGTTCAAGATGAACAAGTGTGTGAATTGCTTTGAGCTAATGCAGACAGATATATATTCAAACACAAATGTAAAGAACACAACAAACTTTAAAACTTTTCTGGTGGATTTGTTGTTCCACCAGAGATGGTATATTAGAAAATCTGTGATTCAACAATGTTGATCACAGCTGCATCCTAGTACAAACTAGATGAATTTTCTCTCAAGATATTTCTAAACAGCTCTGGAAAAACTCTCTCTAATTACTAGCTTCTTCTTGGTTTATATATTACCAAGTGTACAAGTGAAAAACAATATAAAATTACAGTAGTAAAATAAGTTCTTCACTTGCTTCTTTTCCTGTTCACTCAAGTACTTTGTTGACTATTGCATCCTTGTACTTAAGAAGAACGGCTGCTTTTTCTGTTGATCCTGAAATTCGGCTACCACATCTCAGTTGTCTCTGTCAACCCATGTGCCTCTGTTTGTAGGTACAACTACCACTTATCAACGGCTAATCATCAGAACATCCGTTGAAGCTTTCATCCGTTGATGCATTCATCCGTTGAAGGATGTTATCCGTTGAAGCTTTCATCCGTTGATGTATTTATCCGTTGAAGCTTTGGAGACATCCGTTGAAGGATGTTATCCGATGATGAATTTATCCGTTGAAGCTTTGGAGACATCCGTTGAAGCTTAGCTTCTCATCCGTTGAAGGTCTTTAAGTCATCCGTTGATACCATTTCATTTATACAAAATTACAAGGCATGAAATATTTACAATTGGCCTTCCTATCTGCATATCATCTAGTAGTCAACATGACTCATAGTTTCTCTCAACTTCTAAGAATTACATTTTAAATACAAAGACTGAAATATGCTACAACACTAGACTTATTTCTAAGTAAAGCTACACCATCAACGGATAGCCAAGGTGGTCTTATCCGTTGAGGCTACAGACACTAAATTTCTACTTAAGTGTTTTGTTAAACACATCATCACACTAATGCACATACATTCCTAACAGTTGGTATTCAAGTACAAAGGAGGAAGAGAGATTCAGTGGCCTCTTCACAGGATACTTCAAGAAAGCCAAGCTGTGTTGATCAAAGTCTATTCATCCTTCAAGAAAAACTTTGGGTTTAATGTAACTGTAAGAAGATTAGTATTGAAGAAGATTGAAGAGCTAAGGAGTGTTAGAGCCAAAGATGCACTACCCAAAACTCTTAACATCCCATACACAGGGAGAAGAGTGCATCTAAGGCCCTACTGGCTGATGGAATTCATGGATGACAAGGGTGTGAGAAGATTCTTCAGATTAGAAGACCAATTGAGTATCTCTAGCAATGAGACTCTCTTGGAAATGCAAGAAATGTTAGATCTCTCAGAATCTGATTAATTAGAATTCCACAGACAGCTCCAGAATCAAATTGAAGAAAACAACAGAAAGCTTGGAAGAAGATCCAGACCTTCAAGAAACTAGAAAAATCTGCTCAGGCTAGAGGAGCATCTTGAACTGACTGTGAGCCAAACCTTGTATATCCTGTTTAAATTGAAGCACTCTCAGTTTTATCTACTTATCTTTAAAGATATATGTTTATGATGTTTTGTTATCATCAAGTATCTCTGAATTTATGGCTAAAATTCCAGTAGACATAAATTGGGGGAGATTGTTGTGAATATGTTGTGTACTTGATGATTACCTAAACAAAACATCTAAGTAAATTTTACTTAGTGAAATAATGTAGCACTCGACGGATAAGAATTATAGTCCCGACGGATAACTCGTTTTAGTCCCGACGGATGAGTAACTTATTATCCATCGAGTGAGTAGCTTATGTAATAATAAGTTTGTAGCACAGTGTTGTATGCACCTTTGTATAGAATCTGTAGTAGTATATAAGTCATGTTGACTTTAACTAGATATGCAGAATAGGCTGATTAACTGTACATAAGCAATGTCTTGTAATTCTGTATAAGTGAAATGAAGTCAAGTGCCAAAATAGCTATCAACGGATACTTAACAAAGCTTCGACGGATGATCAAATGACTTTCAACGGATGTTTAAAATAGCAGTCGACGGATGATCAAGTAAGTCATCAACGGATGATCTGAAAGTCGACGGATGATCATATCAAGATTCAAACATCAATTGAACAGTGAAAGCTGACACACAGCCGTCGAGTTGGATACAAACACACTGTGGAAGCCCATTGTAATAGAGGACGAAAAGCAGCAAAGATCAAGACTGTTAGATTTTATATTTATTCAGTTCTTTTGACTTTGTAATCTTGGTAATATATAAACCAAGAGAGTAGCAAATAGAAAAACAACTAAGAGAGCTAAGAAACAAACACAGAGAAATCTTTGTAAGCACTATCTTTAGCATTTCATGTGTTCTTAGTAGTTCTATTTTGTATAAGCAACTGTGAGCATTTCTGCACACAGAGTCCTCTCGATATATTAAATATATCTCTGGTGGAATTGTTTAAATCCACCAGAAAGTTTTTAAAGAATCTTGTTTTTAATTACTCTTGTTTTGATTCATTAGAGTTTATATTCCGCATTGTTCTAATCAAAACAAATATATCTATAATCTAGTTGAACATTTTTATTTCAAGAAAAAGTTCAAGAATTCCATTCAACCCCTCTTCTGTAATTCTTGCTATATTGTTAAGGGACTAACATGCCCTATTCTCCTCAAAATTTCAAAGGCTCCTATGAATCTGGGACTCAGCTTCCCTTTCTTTCCAAGTCTCATCACTCCTTTCCACGGAGATACCTTCAATAGCACAGAATCTCCTACTTCATATTCTCTATCCTTTCTGGTCTGGTCGGCGTACTTCTTTTGTCTGTCCTGGGCTGCTACAAGTCTTTTCCTGATGAGTCCTACCATTTCTCTGGTCTGCTGAACTAACTCTGGTCCTAATATCTTGTGTTCTCCAACTTCGACCAACACAGGGGAAAGCGACATCTTCTTCCATAAAGAGCTTCATACGGGGGCATTCCTATGCTAGCGTGATAGCTATTGTTGTAAGCAAATTCGATCAGGGGTAAGTGGTCATCCCAATTTCCTTTAAAATCAATGGCACACACTTGTAGCATATCTTTTAGGGTCTGAATAGTCCTTTCGCTTTGTCCATAAATCTGGGGATGGTAGGCGGTACTCATGTTTAGTGTGGTGCCTACGCATTCCTGGAAGTTTCTCCAAAATCGGGAATTAAACCTTGGGTCTCTATCTGACACTATGGCTACCGGGACGCCGTGTCTAACTACAATTTCCTTCAAGTAAATATCCATCAACTTGTCTATGGTGTATCTTTCGTTGATTGGTAGGAAGTGTGCGGACTTGGTCAATCTATCTATGATAACCCATTTGGCATCGTTATTGGTTTTTGTTCTTGGTAAGCCTGTCACAAAATCCATGGCTATATGCTCCCATTTCCATTCCGGAATTTCCAGGGGTCGTAATAGTCCACTAGGTCGCTGATGTTCAGCCTTCACTCTCTGGCATGTCAAGCACTTGCTGACCCATTCTGCCACTTCTCTTTTCATGTTAGGCCACCAATAATATTCCTTAAGGTCACGGTACATTTTCGTACTTCCTGGGTGGATTGAATATCTAGAGTTGTGCCCTTCGTGCAGTAGCTCATCCTTTAACTCTTGCACATTTGGAATCCAAATTCGGGACGCATACCTCATGATCCCTTTCTCTTCCTTCTCGCATCTCACTTCCTCACCGGTCAATGTTTCTCTTTCTTCACTCATCTTCTTTTCTTGACATACTCATATCTTTTCGGTTAGTTCCGGCACTAGCTTAATATCAAATAATCCTTCCGTTCTCTTACCGGTCATCCTCACGTCAATTTCCATCTTTTCAAATTCTTTAATTAACTCCTTTTATGTCATTATCATCTTGAGTCTTTCCTTCCTACTAAGGGCGTCATCCACCACATTGGCTTTACCCGGGTGATACAAAATTTTACAGTCGTAGTCTTTTATCAACTCTAACCATCTCCTTTGTCTCATGTTCAGTTCCTTCGAGTGAAAATATATTTGAGGCTTTTATGGTCAGTGTAGATCTCGCATTTCTTACTGTACAGGTAGTGTCTCCAAATTTTCAGGGCAAACACTCCGGCTGCTAATTCTAGATCATGCGTAGGGTATCTACTCTCATATTCCTTCAATTTTCGAGAGGCATACGCTATAACTTTTCCGTGCTGCATTAGTACACATCCTAATCCTTTAAGCGATGCGTCGCTGTATATCACAAACTCTCCCTTTCCATCGGGAAGAGCGAGTACTGGTGCTGACACCAGCCTCCTTTTCAGCTCTTGAAAACTTTCCTCACATTTCTCTATCCATACAAACTTTTCTGTCTTCCGGGTAAGTCTAGTCAGTAGACCGGCTATCTTAGCAAAATCTTGCACGAATCTTCGGTAATATCCTGCTAAACCCACGAAACTCCTAACCTCTGTTGGGGTAGTTGGTCTTTCCTAATTGGATACGGCCTCTATCTTGGCAGGGTCAACTAAAACTCCTTTGCTACTCACCACATGTCCTAAAAACTGAACTTCTCTCAACCAAAACTCGTACTTCGAGAACTTGGCATACAATTTCTCATTCCTCAAAATTTCTAAGACTATCCTCAAATGTTCTGCATGTTCTTGCTCTGTCTTTGAGTAGATCAGAATATCGTCTATAAAAACTATCACACATATATCCAGGTACTTTTTGAACACTCTGTTCATCAAATCCATAAAGGTTGCGGGTGTATTGGTTAACCCAAACGACATGACTAAGAACTCATAGTGTCCATACCTAGTGCAAAAAGCAGTCTTCGGTATATCTTCCGGTTTGATTTTCAACTGGTGATATCCTGTCCTCAAATCTATTTTGGAAAAATGTACGGCTCCCTTGAGTTGGTCGAATAGGTCATCAATCCTGGGGAGAGGGTACATATTCTTAATAGTCAGCTTATTCAGCTCTCGATAATCTATGCATAATCTCATACTGCCGTTCTTTTTCTTTACAAACAGTACTGGCACTCCCCATGGCGACACACTGGTCTTATCATTCCATTATCTAATAACTCTTGCAGTTGAGAAGCTAGTTTCTTCATCTCAACTGGGGCTAGCCTATATGGGGCCTTGGATACTGGTGTCATTCCTGGTGCTAATTCTATCGCGAATTCTATTTCTCGGTCACGTGGCAATCTTAGTAAGTTCTCTGGAAATACATCCTCGAATTCGTTTACTACAGGTATGTCCTGTATATTAGGGACTTCCTTCTTGGTATCTACCACATAAGTCAAATAGGCCTTGTTACCTTTCCTTAATAATCTTTTTGCCTGTAGTATGGTTAGAATTTTCTGGTTCTGTCGTTGACCTTTAAACACTACTTCTTTTTCATTCTGCACTTTTATCTTTACTTCCTTCCGTTCACAATCTATTTGCGCTCCGTTACTGGATAACCAATCCATTCCTAAGATTACATCAAATTCTCCTAACGCAAATGGGATTAGGTCAACCTCGAAGATCTTCCCTTATAATTTCAACTTGCACTTAGGGTGTACTTGATTTACAGGAATTATTTCTTTGTTTGCTATTTCCACTCGTAATATCTCACGTAAGGGTCTGGCATTAAGTTTTAACTTTTTAGAAAAATCTTGAGATATAAAAGACTTGGTTGCTCCAGAATCAAATAGGACATTTGCATGTTCGGAATTTAACAAAAGGGTATCTGCTATCATGTCGGTGTTTCGGACAGCATCCTGAATAGTCATGTTGAAGGTCCTAGCAGCTGGGGGTTGGTTGGATGCAGCTCTGCTCATACCTGAGGTTGGGGGCTTCATTGTCGGGCAATCCTTCCTCATATGTCCTACTTTCCCACATTGGAAACATGTCTTGCCATATTGGGGACAATTGTTGTGTATATGTTGTGTACTTGATGATTTCATAAACAAAACACCTTGGTAGATTTTACTTAGTGAAATAATGTAACACTCGACAGATAAGGATTATAGTCCCGACGGATGACTCAATATAGTCCCGACAGATGATAACTTATTATTTATCGAGTGAGTAGCTTATGTAACAATAAGTCTGTAGCACATTTCTGCATACACATTGTTTAGAATCTGTAGTAGTATTTGAGTCATGACTGACTTTAACTAGATATGCAGAATAGGTTGATTAATTGTACATAGATGATGTCTTATAATTCTGCATAAGTGAAATGAAGTCAAGTACATGATTGCTACCCGGCGGATAAACAACAATGCACTCGATGGATGATCAACAACCCGACGGATGATTAGTAACTCGATGGATGATCATGAACCCAACGGATAAAGAATTCAAACATATGTTGACCGTGACAACACAGTCACATGTGTCGAGTGGAGGCAAATGGAATGTGGTAGCCTATTCAACTGGGTTTTTGAGAACAAAGGAACATTGTCATTTCCATGCTATTGTGAAGATATTCAAAGATGCTGGAATAGAGTAATGAAGTAACATTGTAATAGACTAGATAGTTTTTATTTTATTATCTTGTCTTATTGCTTTGTAATCTTGGTGATATATAAACCAAGAAGCAGCAAATAGAAGAGAACCTGAAAAATAAGCAAAGAAACATTTGCAAGCAGAATTCTTAGCATTTCTCTACATCCTTAGTTGTTCAATATTTGTAAGCAGCTGTGAGCTTTTTGCACACAGAGTTCTCTCGATATATATTATATATCTCTGGTGGAATCATTCAAATCCACCAGAATGTTTTTAAAGACTCTTGTTTTTAATTACTTGTGTTTTGATTCATATATGTAACTATTCCGCATTGTGCTAATCAATCCACACTTATATATATATTCGAGTTAGAAAATTTTTAATCAAGAAACAGTTTCAAGAATTCCATTCAACCCCCTTTCTGTAATTCTTATTATATTGTTAAGGGACTGACAATTGGTATCGGAGCAAGCTCTTAAGAAACAAAGAGTTTAAAGATCAAAACAATAAAGCAAGATGAACAAGAAGGATGTTGGAGTCAAGATTCATTTTTTGCATAAAGATAATTACCATCATTGGAAGGTAAAGATGCATCTTCATTTGCTTTCTCAAGATGAGGCCTATGTGAACTGCATAGAAAGAGGCCCTCATATACCAATGAGAGCTGCAACTGGGAATGAGCCATATGTCCCCAAGCCAAGGCATGAATGGTCTGATCCTGACATTGAACAAGTCAGGAAGGATAAAAAGGCCATGAATATTCTGTTCAATGGAGTTGATGGTGATATGTTTGACAACATCATCAATTACAAAACTGCTAAAGATGTTTGAGACACTATACAGATTATATGTGATGGCACTGAGCAAGTCAGAGAAAATAAGATGCAAATACTGATTCAGCAATATGAGCATTTTCATAGTGAAGAAAGTGAGTCACTCACTAACATTTTTAGTAGGTTTCAAAAACTGCTAAATGCTCTAAAGTTGCATGGAAGGGTCTATCAGACAAAAGACTCCAATCTGAAATTCCTTAGATCTCTTCCAAAGGAATGGAAACCAATGACAGTCTCATTAAGAAACTCACAAGATTATAAGAAGTTTACTTTGGAGAGACTATGTGGCGCCCTGCAAACCCGGGTCAGAAGTTTGGGGTCCACAACACAACACAATATATCAACCTGAATAAGAAAGATTATTTATAATGACCCTGCTTCACAAAACCACGGATCACAACAGGTTAAAGTATGAAAACAAGCCACAACCTTATTTATTACATCGTACCAAATCCCAACTAATTTAACTTACAATTGATAATAAAATCATTCTTACAACCTTGTTATCTCACTATTGCCAATAGCTCCTGTTAGCTCGATCAATCATAGTCTGGAATCCTAGCTCGAACATTGAACTGGGAAACCTTGCTAACAACCATATCCTTCTTAACTGTAGAATATATAAAAAGATTTGCAAGAGTGAGCTAACTAGCTCAGCAAGTCATATTATCAATAACTGAGGTTAAACAATAATAAATGAGATGATTCAAAAGAATCAAGTTTCTTGTTAAACAACCAATAGAATTGGACATTCATTTTAAGTTTCTAAAACCAAGGTTAGGCTGCTGATCAGTCACGCACTAACCCCGAGCAAAACACATAGCATTGCTCTGACTACTGGATCCAAGGCAAACATTGGCCTACTTTGACCATCGATATGGTCTGACCACGAATCTGGTCCATATAAAGAAAACTATCCAATTCTAAACAGTTCAATATGATAAACAATAGAATTCAATAAAACCAGATCATAATCAGTAACAATAAAACATGTGTATGAAAGCATGGTGAAAATTCATGGATACCGAAAGGGTATGCCAAAGTTCATAAAAGAAGTGGCCTCCAGCCAGTAGGATAATCGGGTATTAGATGAACAGTGTTTTTACAAAGTTTTTGTGCTTTAAAATCACAAGGTATGGTTAAGTATAAAAGTTTCTGTATATATAAACAATTTTGTTCCAGTGTTTGGTATATGATGGATACATATTTGTGGAGTAGTATCGTATTTGTGTGGTTTAATATTTGGTAAATCCACAAGAAATGGTTCACAAGAATAAGGCTTACGGCTCAAAGATCAAATGATGTGGCTCGGGTTCAAGGCTGGAGGATTCAAAGTATTTCCAATATAAAACAAAGCTATTTTGAGTATTAACAATAGGTCACAAGAGAATTTAGAAATATTTGCAATAAATGTCGGGAAAGGTTTAGAAGTACTTGCTTTATCATAATCGATTTCAACTTCACTTGTACTTGTCTAATGACCTCTTTCAACAATCACTCGTCGGCTTCTTCTATACCTCGCTTCTATCCTCTGATCACTTGCTGTATTTTCTACATGTAAATTCTATTTTCTGATCACCTGCTTCTCTTTCTTACGCCTTGCTTACTCTGCTAGACATCATAAGTATCTGTCAATATTCCACTCATACGATTCTGTTCAACACATACTTCTATCCACCCTTCGTTTCACCTAAATCCGATTAACGGATCAAAAGTTATGCTATAAACAAGTAATCACCGAATATATAGACCGACAGTCAATAATTCATCACATAATCAATGACATATCATTTATAAAGACATTTCGGGTCATAAATAGGCTTTTTGGTATTTAAAATGATTTTTAAAATATTTTTCAGAATTAAAACGAGTCGTTGGATCAATTTCGGAATAATAAACAGGGTTCGGTTGGCCAATTCTGGCTCCGAAACAATTTTAGAATAATTATCGAGCCTTGAAAATAATTTAAAATAATATTTTAAAGCTCGAAACTATTTTTCGGAATTTTAAAATCATTTTTAAATAATTAAATCTAATTAAATAATTAACTAAAATCAATTAATAATTAATTAAATGAATTAATCAATTAATTTTCGAACTAATTGACCAATTAATCAATTAATCATTAATTAAAATTAATTAACTAATTAATTCAGATTTATTTTTGAATTAAAAATAATTTCTGGAATTAAAATAATAATTTCTAGAATTTTTAGAAATTAAAAACCAATTTTGGAAATGAATTTATAAAAGAAATCTGATTTTTAAAAGTTTTTGAAACAGAAATCCAATTTCTGCAAAGCTGGGAACCCTTGGGGGGCTAAACTGTAAAAACAGGAGTTAAAATTTGATTTTGCAAAATTTTGGATCAAAACCGGGTTAAACCGGGTCAGAAATCCGGGTTGATGGATCAGGAAACGGGTCAGGCCAACGAAGAACACCACCGGGTGTTCCCAGATTCCGGCGAACAAGAATTTTCCAGCCAGCCAAATTCGTGGCCAAAACCGAATCGTTGGATACGATTCTTTACTCCAGTCAATTCCCCTTCCCTGCAACAACTCAGAAAGAACCCTGTTGTCTACCCCTAACCTCCAGATATCGTTCTCCGGCCAAACGGCCATTAACTCCGGCGAGAACTTCAAACAACAACTCCGTACTTTCCAGGAATCGTTTGTAAGATATAAATACATGGTTCGATTGCAAATTTGACAAGGAACACAAAGAACCCATCCAGATCAACTGAGAACCCCTAACAAAGATTTCCCCAAATCGAATTGAAAACATTCAAAGTAATATAAACCCTAATTATACAATTCGAGAATCAAACCCTAATTTGAACATGTTATTGAACTCCAAATTTGAAGTATAATATACCAAAATGATCTGGAAAACAAGCTCTACAACATACAATCATCAAATCATTCAAACAACCATCCGTACAAAAATTCATAGTTTAAATACCAAGAAATTCGATTATAAATAATTAAATATAAAATCACCTGATGTTTCTGGGTTGTAATTGATGGAAGATTTGGATTCTAGATTTCAATAGCTTCATTTTGAGTATATGTACGCCAAAATCGGATATCGATAACGCCTCCGAATTTGTGTTTGATTATGAAGAACATAATATAATTATAGTATTTTCTCTGTAAAAATTCTGTAAATACTGTTTGCAAATGATTTCCGGTATAAAATAAAATACGGTAAAGGCTATTTATAATTATGGGAAATTAGTATCCCGTTGGATCATTCCGGATATAAAACGGTACGTTTACTTATAAAAACTGATCCAAACGGTATCGGTTTTCGGGATAATTATCCAAATCAGTACAATTTGTACTGCGGTCTTGGTCTCAGCGCCTGGTTACACGTATTACGAAGTGATAATTGGGATAGTTTAATAAAAAGCTCCCGTTTATCGAAAATACGGGTTTTATTGATTTACCGAAACGAATATTGTATCGAAAATATTGCGCCGGGACCCGCGCAGGACAAACCGTACGCCGGATCGAAAAAGACGAAACATGGAATATGCTCGGAATATTACAATTATGTTAGGAAGGAGTTCTCGGAAGAGTTTCGGGTTCCAAAAACGTAACAACGACTGACGTTGGTTGGTTCCCGTTTTATAAAAATAGATTTTAAATTCCCGGAAAAAGATTTTATAAATTTCATATGATCCTTATAAATCCATAAATCAACATAAAAATAATTAGGAAGATATGACAATTATCTATATTTTATTTTGAACATATAAAAATTAAGATACTCAATTGATATCATTTTTAAACATCCAAACACATTTAACACTTAACAAATAATTCACAAAATAGATACTGAACATGCATAATAATTATTTATTAGCAAAAATAATTACACGATATATCCCGGATGTTACAGACTATATGGCATCCTGAAAACTTATGAGCTTGAAATAGAGTAAGATGAGAGGATGGAGAGAGGAAAGAAGAAAAGAGGATCCATTGCACTAGTTTCTGAGTTGGAAAAAGAGAAGGAAGTGAAGATGGAAGATGTTGAGTCAACTTCAAGGGTTTGTGAAAGCAAGGGCAAGGGGCTGGTAGCTGAAAATGAAGATTCTTTGAGCCAAGATGACATGGAGGACATTGATGAACACCTAGCATTTCTTTCCAGAAGATTTTCCAAGCTCAAGTTCAAGAAGAACTTTGGAGCAGCCAAGCCAAATAGAAACATGGTGGATAAATCAAAATTTAAATATTTCAAATGTGGCTTGGCAGGGCATTTTGCCAGTGAGTGTAGAAAGTCAGATTCCAGCAAGAAAAATCTTGAGCCTGTGGATTATAAGCAAAAATACTTTGAACTACTCAAACAAAAGGAAAGGGCTTTCATTACACAAGAAAATGACTAGGCAGCAGATGGTCTGGATGAAGATGAAGATGTCAGCTATGTCAATCTAGCCCTAATGGCCAAGTCTGATGAAACAGAAACAAGTTCTTCAAGTAATCAGGTAATTAGCACAAACCTTGCACATTTAACTAAAGCTGAGTGTAATGATGCTATAAATGACATGTCTATAGAGTTATATCATTTGCGTGTTACACTTAAGTCTCTTACTAAAGAAAATGCTAAAATCAAAGAAAATAATTTGTTTTTAAGTGAGAGGAATAATGTGCTTGAGTCTCAGTTCATTGATTTTGAAAAGTTAAGAATTGAGTGTAAGATTGCCAAGGAGGAATTAACTGAGTCCTTGAAGAAAAAAAAATTAAAGAAGCAGCTCGAGCGTGAACAAGAGGTGATTAAGGCATGGAAAACATCTAGAGATGTCCATGCTCAAATCACCAAAGTTCAAGGAATCGAGTCCTTCTGTGATGCAGCCTGGAAAAAGAACAAAGAGAAACTAGAACCAAATTTGGTGGATGGAGTGCTAACAGATGTAGACTCGACGAATGATGAGGATCATCCGTCGGATAACAAAAAGGGTTATCCGTCGAATGATGAAAATCCTCATCCGTCGGCTGTGAGCAAGCCTATCAGTAAAGCCAAACTTGTTAAGCTGAATGAGAAGTATGGATCTGTTTCCAAGAACTTTGTTTCAGGAGAATCGAGTCAAGCTAAGAAAGGGAAAAAGGCTAATGTTGGTCACATGACTGTTAAATAGTTAAGTGACAGACTTGAAAAGATTGAGGTGAAAACAGAGACTAAAAAGAAAAATAACAGAAATGGTAAAGTAGGGATTAACAAACACAATAACTACACACCTGATAAATATGCTCCTAGAATAATCTGTGTCAAGTGTGGTAGTGTAAATCATTTATCTGTTAATTGCAAATCTGTCATGCCTATTTCCATGTCTGTGCCACCTCACTTTCCCAACATGAATGACCTGCCTCCCATGCCTATGAATGCTATGTCTACACAGAATATGAATGCACAGTTTGCTAATATGCCATTTGCACCTAATCCTTATTATGCTGCATTTAGTATGACTCAAATTCCATTTAGCATGCCTTACTGGAATAACATGTTTACTAATAGCATGTCATTTCCTGTTAATCATAATATGCATGATAATTATGTTGCAATGAATGGTTTCAAAGGCCCAACTCAAATGACTAAGAATGAATCTAAAATTCCCAAGTCAAATAAGATAAAGCCTAAGAAACAGAAAAAGAAAGCTAACAAGGCAGGACCCAAGGAAACTTGGGTACCAAAATCAACTTGATTTGATTTTGATGTGTGCAGGGAAACAGAAAGAATCTTTGGTACTTGGATAGTGGTTGTTCAAGACACATGACTGGTGATTCTACCCTGCTCACAGAGTTTAAGGAGAGAGCTGGCCCAAGTATTACTTTTGGAGATGACAGCAAGGGTTATACTGTGGGATATGGCTTGATTTCAAAGGACAATGTCATCATTGAGGAGGTTGCCTTAGTGGATGGTCTCAAACATAATTTGTTGAGCATCAGCCAGCTTTGTGAGAAAGGCAATTCAGTAACCT
Organism: Apium graveolens; assembly: GCF_009905375.1. Lineage (NCBI taxonomy): Eukaryota > Viridiplantae > Streptophyta > Magnoliopsida > Apiales > Apiaceae > Apium > Apium graveolens. The sequence continues at coordinate 273,872,222 of NC_133652.1, read as the reverse complement.
TCAACTCAGAAGCCTGTGTTGTGACTAACAAAAGAAGCAACAAAGTGGTTCTCACTGGTGTGAGAAAAGGAAATGTGTACCTAGCTGATTTCAACTCATCTAATGCAGAATCTGTTACTTGTCTTCTCAGTAAAGAAAGTCAGGATGAAAGTTGGCTATAGCATAAGAAGTTGTCCCATTTTAACTTCAAGACCATGGATGAGCTAGTAAAGAAAGAACTGGTTAGAGGTATTCCTCTAGTGGAGTTTTCTAAGGATGGAATGTGTGATGCCTGCCAAAAAGGGATGCATATTAAAGCATCATTCAGGAAGAAACTTGATTCAATAATTGAAGAACCTTTGCAATTGCTACACATGGATTTGTTTGGACCAGTCAATGTGTTGTCCATCTCAAGGCAAAGATTTTTCCTAGTAATTGTAGATGATTTTTCAAAGTTCTCTTGGACATATTTCCTAAAGTCTAAATATGAGGCTAGTGAAATCATCATCATTCACATAAGGCAAGTCAATAATCATCCTGATTTCATATTTAGAAGAATCAGGAGTGACAATGGAACTGAGTTCAAGAATTCTATCATGAGAGCATTTTGTGAAGAAAATGGGATTCTGCATGAGTTTTCAGCAGCAAGAACTCCACAACAGAATGGAGTAATGGAAAGGAAGAACAGATCACTTATTGAAGCTGTCAGGACAATGCTTGAAGAATCTAAACTGCCAACATATTTCTGGGCTAAAGCTGTAAATACTGCAAGCTACACTCAGAATATTTCCCTGGTTAATCAAGCAAGATGCATGACTCCCTATCGATTGTTCAAGAATAAGAAGCCAACTCAAAACTTTCTTCATGTCTTTGGCTGCAAATGCTATATTCTGAGAAATCAAATTGATCAAAATGGAAAGTTTGATGCTAAAGCAGATGAAGGAATTTTTTTGGATATGCTGTTGGAAAAGCATATAGAGTCTACAATCTAAGAACCAACATTGTTGTGGAATCAATACATGTTGTGTTTGATGGTAAAAAGATTGAAGGACTGCAAGATGGAGATTACCATGAGAGCCTCAAATTTAACAATGTTGAGATAGTAAGTGATCACAGTGATGATGAAAGTGATCAAGAAACAATATCAAAGGATAATGCAGAAAAATCTACTACCAATGAAGCACCAAATTCAACATCTGTCGAGTTGCAAAATGCTTCATCCGTCGGGAGGCAATCTGCTTTATCCGTCGGGAGACAACTAGCTTCATCCGTCGGTACTCAAAATTCACAAACTCAAGGGGAGTCTCTAACAATCAAAACTCAATCACACATCAAGACAACAATGAGACCTCTTCATCTAGAGCTAATCTACCTCAATAAAGAAAATGGACAAAAGATCACTCCTTTGAGCTCATAATTGATGATGTATCTTCTAGAGTTCAAACAAGGAGAGCAACTCAAGAAGAATGACTATACAACAGCTTTCTTTCCAAGAAAGAACCAAAGAAGGTAGAAGAAGCTTTGTTGGATCCTGATTGGATTTTAGCTATGCAGGAGGAGCTAAAGCAATTTGAAAGGAATAATTTATGGAAGCTGGTACCCAAGCCTAAAGAAAAGAATCAAATAGACACCAAGTGGGTATTCAGAAACAAGATGGATGAAAATGGCATAGTAGTCAGGAATAAAGCTAGATTGGTTGCTAAGGGATATTGTTAACAAGAAGGAATAGATTTTGATGAAACATTTGCTCCTGTTGCAAGACTTGAAGCCATCAGAATCTTCTTAGCCTATGCAGCCCATGCCAATTTCAAGGTCTATCAAATGGATGTCAAGAGTGCCTTTCTAAATGGAGATTTGGAGGAGGAAGTCTATGTCAGTCAACCTCCTGGTTTTGAAGATCCAAATTTTCCAGAACATGTCTATTATCTTTTGAAAGCACTTTATGGACTGAAGCAAGCACCTAGAGCCTGGTATGACACAGGTATTGTACATAAAACTTTTAGAAAATCATTTCACAAGAGGTATTGTACATAAAACTTTATTCTTCAGAAATGTTAATGGCTCTAGTATACTTGTTCAAATTTATGTAGATGATATTATTTTTGGCTCTACAGATGAGAAACTTTGCAAAAAGTTTGCCAAATTGATGCAAAGTATGTATGAAATGAGTATGATGGGAGAACTAACCTACTTTCTTGGTTTATAAGTTAAGCAAGTTAGTGATGGAATATTCATTAGTCAAACTAAATATATTTTTGATCTTTTAAAGAAGTTTGATTTAATGGATTGCACATCTGCAAAAACTCTCATGGCTACCGCAACTAAGCTTGAATTAAACACTACTAAAAAGTCTGTGGATATTTCAAGTTATAGGGGCATGGTTGGCTCACTTCTGTACTTAACAACTAGTAGGCCATATATAATGTTTGCTATATGTTTATGTGCTAGATTTCAGGCTGATCCTAGAGAATCTCACTTAATAGCTATTAAGAGAATTTTCAGATATCTCAAGGGAACACCAAAACTTGGCATTTGGTACCCTAGAGATTCTGGTTTTGATCTAACTGGTTATTCAGATGCAGATTATGCAGGTTGTAGAATGGATAGAAAAAGTACAACAGGAACCTGTCAATTTCTAGGAAACAAGCTTGTGTCCTGGTTCAGTAAAAAGCAAAATTCAGTTTCTACTTCTACAGCTGAAGCTGAATATATTGCTGCTGGCAGCTGCTGTGCACAGATTTATGGATGAAGAATTAATTGCAAGACTATGGTTTGCAAGTTGAAAGGATCCCTATTTTCTGTGATAACACAAGTGCAATTGCCATCACTGAAAATCCAGTACAACATTCAAGGACAAAGCACATAGATATCAAGTACCACTTCATAAGGGAACATATAATGAATGGTATTGTAGAACTACATTTTGTTCCAAGTGAGAAGCAGCTTGCAGAAATCTTTACCAAGCCACTGGATGAATCCACCTTTTCAAGGTTGGTAAGTGAGTTAGGTATGCTTAATTATTCATAAATCTTTATGAGATAATTTGCAAGTTGGAATGCAACCAGAAATTTAATTGATTTTTCAGTTATGGATGAAATTTTGGCTACGTCAAAATTTACATCTCGACGGATGATCTTTATCCATCGAGTTTGATCATTCATCGGAATAATATTTGCTAATAAAAATCAGTTATTTTTCTGGAATATTTTATGACACGACGGATAACAGTTTATCCTCATCCGTCAAATTATCTTAAACTTAGCCGTTAATTTCCTGAACATCATCCATCGAGTATACTTACAGTTTGTAAGCATAACACGACGGATAATGGGTGGAATTTTTACGGTTTATTTTTAAAACGGCTATTTTAGGCAATTTCTATTGGTTACTTTATTTTACTTTATTATTTTTAACAGTTATTTTTGAGATAGTATAAAACCTCATTTCATTTCAATAACTTTTCTTTTATCATTCTCAATTCAACTGCTCAAACTTCTCTCTTTCTCAAAGCACTTACTCTCTTTCTCTTCAAGCTCTTATTCTCTAACAATGGCACCTGTTGTAAAGATTATGTCTCAAACTGGGTTCATTTATGAGAAGAACAATTTCACCGCACTAGTGAACAAGGGGATTCAACATTCTGGTGACTATCACAAGATGATGGACTTTGTGAAGAATTGCAAGCTTAGCTATGCCATGCTGGAATCACCCACAATCTTCTGTGAAGTTGTTGAAGAGATGTGGACCACTGCTACATACAACTCACCAGATAAGACCATCACTCTAACCATTAAAGGTAAAGAATTCCGTATCAATAGTGATGTTATAAAAGCATGTTTCAAAATTCCTGATAACAATGTGACCTCACCACACACTGACACTGATATAATCAATATGCTTAATTCCATGAACTATGCTCTTCCTACTTCTAAGTTGAGTGACATTAGAAAAATGGGTCTTAGGAAAGAATGGAGTTTTATGTGTGATGTAGTGACAAAGGTCTTTTCAGGAAAAATCAGTAATTTTGATTCTGTTAATATTTCCATGCTTAACATGCTCTACATGCTAATTACAGATAAATTCTATAATTTTAGTGACCTTGTTCAGTTTGATTTGGGATATAAATTAGGAGAGTTAAATAATAGGGGTAAGAATGTGTATTATGCTAGATTCTTTATGATGTTAGCTAACCACCTCTGTGAAGAGATTGTGCTTGAGAACCCAAACAACAAATTAGATTGTTGGGTTCAAGAGAGAAGGCTCATTCCAGATTTGAACAGGGCCAATCATCACACGGATGTGCCATTGTTCTATTTCCCTGTAATGGAAGCACCTCAGGTAAGTGAGGTAAGTTCATCTATCCCTACCTCTGTTCCAACCTCACTAATTTCTTTGAGTTCAAGTGTGCCTATGGCAACTGTGTCAATGACCCAACATTTTCCTACCCAAGCTACCAAAACTGCAAATATTTTCAAACCCAAATCAAAGAAAGCCCCCTCTGGTATCTCTCAAAAGATGCCAGTTGCAAAATCCAATAAAACCAAAGAGGGGAGTGTGAAGGAGGGAAAGATAGGTGAGGGAAGGGGTGAACATAAAAGAAACCCTAAGGATAAGGATGGAGAGTTGAGTGGATCCCAGCCTAGCCACACTGCAGTTTCCCAACAAACTACAGTGTTTAAAAAGGATATAAGCTCATTTCTAGCTGCATCCTCCTAAAAGGATGTAGTTATTGAATAAAGCTCTCAACCAAGAGCACAGGCCAAGAGGGTTAGGCACACAAGCTCACCCCAAAATTATGCCAGAAAGAAGAAGTCTAAAACCCTTGGGGATGCACAGGGTACACACACTGTGCAAACTGGTGCAAAAGACACAGTCACTGCACCTTCACAAATTCAGTTTGGTGTGGCTTCAATAAATGTGGAGTCACAGCCAAAATCTCTAGTCATAGAAGCACCTCAAACACCTAACTCACCCACAAACTCACTGGATGTGGATATAATAAACACATGAATTCCTGATTCCCCTTCTCTAACTTTGTTGGGGAAGCCAAAATCTAGTGCAAGTGAGCATCATCTTTTAGATGGTTTGTTGGCTCACTTGCCAATTCTTTCAGGAACTGTTGAATCATCTGTGCCCAAAATATCATCAATCAGCACAGAGTCCACAATAGTTTTTTTCCCAAGGTCATTCATTTCTACACTCTCGATGGATATTGCTCATCCATCGAGTAGTGATTGCATCCCGACGGATAAGCTTAACAGCAGTTATCCGTCGGATAGCAAAACCACTCACCCGATGGATATCATTCATCGACCGGGTATCTCTGCACAGCCCCAAACTTTATTAATTTCAAGTGCAGAAGATTTAGTGGTTGTACAATCACTATTAGGATTGAGAGAGAAGAGTGTTTTGAGTGAGAGTCTGGGTTGCTCCCAGGAAAAATGAGAGGAAATGAGTGAAACTATGCAATCCATTTCTTCAGGATTGGTAAAAGAAAGTGAGAGGAGTCCCACCTTAGATGGTGAAGGTGAGGGTGTGAGGGTGGGGAGCCAGAGTGAGACCATGATGCAACAAAAGAGAGAAAACGAGAGAAATACAGGTACTGGAGCTATAAGGATGGATGTCATTGCTAGTGAGTCAATGAATATCCAGGATTCAGACAAGGAGGGACTATCTCAGCAACCTCAAGCTGTTATAGATTCCACCTCCCTTGATACTGAGGCATTTACTCACCCTGTTTCAGCTTATCAACTTCTAGCTGAACAGGGCAATGACAATGCAGAAAGGATGCTCAATCTGGTGCATACCACACAGTCTATGCTAAGTGCTAAGGATGCCATCACAGCTTTGCCTTCTACAGCTGGTGATGTGGACTATGAGACTGGTGGTTCAGCTGATTTCTTTGGTGATGAAAGTGGGGATAGTGAAGATGAGGCAATGGACATAGGGGAGAAGTAGGTTCAAGTTCAAGATCAGGTATGCCATTATGGGCATTTTCAAAGCACTGTGATGAGCACTACTTTAAGATAACTCTGATCCAGCTAATCAATCAGACAAATACTGTTCTTCAAACCACTACTAATGCCAGCACCAAGAAGCTCTTTCAGGCACACCTAGCTTCCCTGCAACTTCAACAAATCTAAGGCTTCCAACATGCTAGGGATGTAAACACTATCAAAAGTGATATTGAGGAGATGAAGAAGGCCATTTCAGACAAAATGGATTCTAAGCTTCTAGAAACTACAATGCTTGATATCAAGAGGCAATTAAGGAAAATTTCTGATCTTGCAACCAAGATAGATGCCTTGGATACAAGAATGTCAGCTATGGAAGCATCTTTGACAGCCATTCATCTTCATCAAGCTTAAAAGACAGATTTACTTCAAAAACTGGTGGCTGCTCAAACCCCCTCCTCAACTCAACTTGATGATAACAAAAAGAGGGAGAAAGGACCAAGTGAGGGGGAGAGGCTTCAGATTCAAATCAGTAAAGTAATTGTGCCTTCAATTACTATCTCAAAGCCACCAGTTACATATAGTATAGATCTGGTTAATGTAGCAACAACCAACTTAAGAGCAGCTGATAAGGAGAAGTTGAGTTTAGTCAACTGGGAGAAGATTGATGAGGAAATACAAGAAAATTTTGGGCTAGTCAAGGAGCCAGTCAAGTCAGCCATCCATCACTCTCAAGTCAAGAAGATTTCTGTGAATGAGATGAGCATGAACTATCTGGAAAGGGGACAACCATCCTGCATCAAATCTTCCAAGGCTGAAATAATTCTGAAACCAAGGGTGAACTACTCAAAATCATCATTGAAGAACCCCTTGGATACTGTGTATAAGACACCTAAGCTTGATGAAAAGAAGCTTCTATCAAGGTTAATTGCTTTCTACAAAGATCTAGCCGATTCAGCCTCTAAAAAAAGAATTGCTAACATTTTCAGGAATGGGAAAGAAATTTGTGTGGTGGCTGGACATCCTCAATTTTCTCAAGCAAAGAGAGAAGAAAAGTCTAGATTGAAGCAGGAAAAGAAGCAAGCTGCTCTAGATGCTAAAAAGGCTAAACAAAAGAAAGAGCAAATTGCTATCTTAGCCAAGCTACATGCTGCAAATTCATCACAACAAATTCCTGTTCAGCCATCTGAAATCATTGAATCAAAGAAGCAAGTTGAACAACAGAAGAAATCTCCAAGAATCGAGTAATTGGCTAAAAGAACTAAAAGGAAACTGGACATTGTTGATAAGGAATTGGAGAATCAGTTTCCCAAGGAATTCACACCAACTACAACTCAAGCATCAAAACCCTCTGTGGTATTTGAAGATATCAAAGTGGTGGATCCCTACATGAATATTCATGGTGAACCTATTGTGCCCAAGGATGAGCCAATAGAATGGGAGAATATACTGATTCCTGACTTCAATTTGCCAATTCCTAGCAAGCCAAGAAGAACAAAGTCAAGAGCAGTCAAGAAAGTGAAGCTGTCACCTCTCAAATCCAAATCTGTAGTCAAAGCTCAATCTAAAGTCAATAGGGGAGATTACATGTACTTGTGTGACATCAAAGAATTTTCTGATCTAAACCTCTATCTAGATGAACTAGATGAAGTGAGAGGAATTGATGCATACAGAAACCTACCTGAAAGGTTAGTGTTCAAGTACAAAGGAGGAAAGGAGATTCAGTTGCCACTTCACAGGATCCTTCAAGAAAGCAAAGCTATACTGATTAAAGTTTATTCATCCTTCAAGAAGAACTTTGGGTTCAATATTACTGCAAGAAGACTGGTACTGAAGAAGATTGAAGAACTAAGGAGTGTTAGAGCTAAAGATGCACTCCCAAAGACTCTAATTGTCCCTTATACAGGGAGAAGAGTACATCTAAGGCCCTACTGGCTGATGGAGTTCATGGATGACAAAGGAGTAAGAAGATTTTTCAGATTAGAAGACCAATTGAGCATCTCTAGCAATGAGACTCTCTTGGAAATGCAAGAAAAGCCAATTTTCTCAGAATCTGATGAACTGGAATTCCACAGGCAGCTCCAAAATCAGATTGAGGAAAACAACAGAAAGCTTGGAAAGAGATCCAGACCTTCAAGAAACTAGATAAATCTACTCAGGCTAGATGAGCATCTTGAAAAACAAGCAGAGAAACATTTGTAAGCAGAATTCTTAGCATTTATCTACATTCTTAGTTGTTCAATATTTGTAAGCAGCTGTGAGCTTTTTGCACATAGAGTTCTCTCGATATATATTATATATCTCTGGTGGAATCATTCAAATCCACCAGAAAGTTTTTAAAGACTCTTGTTTTTAATTACTTGTGTTTTGATTCATTTTAGTAACTATTCCGTATTGTGCTAATCAATTCACACTTATATATATATATATATATATTCGAGTTAGAACATTATTAATCAAGAAAAAGTTTCAAGAATTCCATTCAACCCCCCTTATGTAATTCTTGTTATATTGTTAAGGGACTAACAACAGTTGTTGGCAAGGTGTCCGGGTTGGTCGCACCTGTAACATTTCAGAGGGGCTCTCACCTGATTGCATAACCCAAGGTGTCTTCTCTTACAGGTCTGAAACTCTGGTATTGGGGCACGAGGTTGGCTATGAAATGTTGCTCTAGATTGTCCGTTGCCCTGGCCAACACTCTCGCTTGGGACCTTTCTGAATCCGGGGCCTCGCGCAGGTTGGGACACCGTTCCCCTGACGAACCTGCTTGGAAGGCTCCTGTTCCCGGTTCCTATTCCTTGGCTTTCTATCTTTCTTTTCCTATTTTCTTTTTCCTTCACACTTTTCTCACTGCCAGCTTCAATAATCGAGGCTTTCTGCACTAAGGTGGCATAGTCTGTCAGCTCTAACACTGCTACTCGGTTTTGTATCCACTGTTTCAGACCAAGCTGAAACCTTCACGCTTTCTTTTCTTCGGTGTTCACAAATTCAGGCACAAATCTCGATAACTCAGTAAACTTGGCCTTATATTCTGCTACAGTCATCTTATCATGTTTCAACTCCAGAAACTTAATCTCCATCTGGGTCTCCATAAACCTAGGGAAATACTTGTCTAAGAACAGTCGGGTAAATCTATCCCATGAAATCACAGCATCAGTTTCTAGGTTTCGTTTGGACTCCCACCAGTAGTTAGCTTCTCCTTTCAGCATGTATGAAGTGAAAATGGTCTTGTGTCGTTCCTCAACACCTAGTATCTCAAAGGACTTTTCTATCTCCTTGAGCCAGACCCGTGCTTCAACGGGGTCGGAAGATCCTAGAAACTCTTGGGGTTTGAGAGATTTGAAGGCTCTAAAGGCAGTAGATGCTGTCTGTTGGGAAGCATGTGGCTGTGGTGGAATAGGCTGTTGGTTCAGATTTACTCTTAACAGTTCCATAAATTCATTCATGGGGTTTCCTCCCTGATGGGTATCCTCGGCCACTTCTTCTACATATTCTTCTTCATCATATTCATTATAGTCTAGTTCTTCTTCACTTTCCTCATTTACTACAGGCAGTGTTCTAAAAATCGGTCTAGGCGGCCGCCTAGGCGGCGCCTAGGCGGCGCCTAGGCGCTAGGCGGTGGGACTCGGACTTAGGCGGTGATTTAGACATTTTTTCAAAAAATCGGGTCAAAATCGGGATTAGGCGGGCTAGGCGGTCAAAAATCGGTCCTAGGCGGTCTAGGCGGAAAATAATTAAAAAAATATTTTTTTTACCTTTTAATAATTTAATTCATTAATTTCATAATTTCACACAATATCATGTCAATTTCTAATATAAAGTATTGGTAATAAGTAACAAGTAATCAAATATATTTACTTTCTCACTTAAAATATAAAATTAACATATTATAATTAATTTAAAAGTGTGAATTAAAATATAGTTAATATTGTAAACTCATTAATTAGTACATAACGCATGTCAAATGTGTAGATATTGTTTAATATCATTCTAATTTCTTTTTTCAAACAAATATTTGACATATTGATCATTATATAATTATAAAAATTAAAAATAATATTTATATTCTTCCAATTAATGTTCCAATTAATCGGTCCGATTAATCCCCGACTTGCCGATTAATCTCTCGAAGGTACCCTCACCGCCCTGGCACGCCTAGCGATTTCTGGAACACTGACTACAGGGTCAGGTTCACCTCGTTGTTGGTTAACAGATTCTGCGGGCTGTGCCCTGGTTCCTCTTCTACGGGGTGGCATTGTTCTGATAATGAAAATTGGTCAACATAGTTGTAATTATAACAGTTGGATTCTTTTATTCATATGTAAGCATGTTATTTATTATCTAGCAGGTTTTTTTTATAAAGTGCAATAATATAGACATCAATTTCTTAATAACTGCTTAGATATATATTAATAAGATCTCCCATTTATATCTTGGGGAACGAAACAACTAGTTGAGTTCATACATGCCTGATTATAATACATCACTACTAGTCCTGAATACTGAAATGAAAATACATAAGTTGTGTACCCTGAAGGGCTAGGAACGCTATCTACTACTAGCTATCCTATCAAAATTGGTGACAAGTCACCCAGCCTTCTTCAAGGTCCATATCTAGTCACTAGTCTCTCAGTCACTATCACTGCGAGTGAGGTCACGCACCCTCCTCATCGCTCCTGCAATCATCAGCTCTGCATTAACTACCGGGATGTATCCTCCCACCGTTTTCATCCTCTTCTGAACCCTAGTACGGAGCTCGATCCCATCGATCTCTCGGCGGGCTATGGTTGGGGAAGCAGCTCTGAAATCTCCTGGGTATCCTAGTCGGGTAGCTCTCTCAGCTGTCAGTGCCTGGCATAACTCCCCAATGCGAGCAGATGCCATAGTGATCTCAACGTTAAGCTGACCCACTCCAGTCGTGTACGGCTACATGCATGGTCGCCGGTGGTGGTAGAGGTGAATCTGGGTCACTAGAGGATATGTCATAAACCTCGTGGATCTGTGCACGTATCGCCTCCTCCTCCTCCTCATCATCAGTATAGGGCATAGGGCTCTGAATCCTTGGGGGTGGTATAGGAGAGCGAATAGGCGGGTGAGGGTACATCTCTACATCTCTCCAGACTACGCCATTAGCTATGGGGACAGGAAGGTCAGTCTTCTCCTCTAGGACATCCTCAGTAGGGTCATCATCTGAATCATCAATGGGTGGGCTCTCTGGCTCGGGAATAGGGTCACGCTCAGGGATCATGACATCATCAACAAGATCAATTTCCCTCCTAGGCTCCACTGGTACCTGACACAATAGGCAAGGTGTTGCTAACTTAGAGTCGGAATTCCCTTGAGGGTAAAACAGTCAAGACTACCCGTGTAGCCCGACGACGAACTCGACTTGAGCTCTAATTGATTATTTTATTATTCCTATATCTACGTATTTTATATCCTATCATTTCCAAGATTTGATAACTTAAGGCTCTGATAACATTTCTGTGGCGCCCCAAAACTCGGGGTCAGGAGTCTCGGAGGCCACGCCATCTAAACTCTTACAACCACACAACTCACACTACAATATGTAAATACTCACGCTTCACGACCCCACACTTATCACACACACACACTTACATGTATTGTCTTGGAAACGAACCATCATATCTAGAGTACTTTCAACCATCAAGTGTTAATTATTACAACCCAAAAGTAATTTATTCTTACCGGGGAGTGACCTTTAGGTAAGGCTAGTCCACCGTCCAAATATACGTTTCTTTTTTCTTACCTTACATAAGTCATACTTATATATAAGCCGAACTAAAAACAACTGAAAACTAATCCAGTTTATTCTGACTACCTGTGGTACAACACCAAACAATCTACAGAACAGCTGGCCATTTCCTATCCGTTTCCTGACTGTGGTTCTCATGGCAGGCATCTTGATTCACTGTTGTATTGTGTCAATTTAAGAAAACAAGTGTGAGCTATAATGCTCACCATAATAATGTACAGTATGAAAATGAATGTATAATAACTTACGTAAACATCATATATGATAGCTATTTTATTCAAAAATAGTTTTCCTTGGTGATACACACCTTCTTATGAAAAAAATTCTTTAAGGGATTTTATTATCCTGCGAATACCTTAATAGTAATCCCAGCACCTAGGCTTGGGTTACGGTATTGCATCACAATTCCAATTGGAAGAATTAAGATATTTGTTGGAGCCACCGCATACGATGATCAGTCGTACTGCGATAAAAGTAACCTTTTCTACTAGTAGAAGGACGACACCTTCACGTCTTGGTTATCACCCTTGCCGCATACAGACTATGTGTCCTCATTTCGGGTATACACATACTTCGCAGGGCCATAGGTACAAATTGTACCGTCTCCTACGGTAACAGTAGTCTATCCAATACATGAAGTACTTGGATCCTACCCCTCCCTTGTCCTTTAGGAAATCCTATCATATCTCGAGAACTCAAACCACATCGAAGTTCCTACAAGCGTTTTGCTTGTTGATAGGCATAGCTTTACTTTATATATATATATATATATGTGTGTGTGTGTGTGTGTGTGTGTATATATGTGTGTGTGTGTGTGTACTTCCGAAAGTTTCGGAGGAAGTACTAAGGATGTGAGTTGACTGTTGTCAACTGATAATTAAATAAGGGGGAAAAAGTTTCTCATTGAAACTGTATTCAAAAATATTAAATAAGTCGGAGTAATATTCACCGACGATCTGAAATTATTCGAATGATATTCCGAAATCAGGAAGTTTATTTTAAATCAAGATCTATGATTTTTAAATCAATAATAAACCCTTTAAGAATAATAATTAATTAAATAATAGTTGATAAATAATTAAATCTCGAATGAGTTTACTCTCTAAAAGAATATTTAAAATAATATTCCTCAACTAGTTTGTGTCTACATAATTATTAATCTATATTGATTAATCAGATTTGAAATAAATAATTGTTGGGATATACTACTACCATGATAAAAGAATAAGTACTTAATAATTATTATTCACACAATAAAATATAGTTGAGGGAATATGATCGTTGGGAAATCGTTTTAATAAAAGTTCGAGGTATATTAATGTTTCGTAAGTGGACGTTGAGTCCCTTTAAAACGTACTATTATGGACTTATAATCATCCTATAATATCACCAGAATGATTCTCGGATTTTATCTTAAATCCCGACCGACTCTCGGTCTTATATAATATGTCACGCTTAAAGCGGAATAACATTTCACGATATATACTTATCGTACAACATCGCTACATTATGCGAAAATTCAACATCTACGTATCATGGCAAACATGGTATTTATGCAATGATAGTAAAACAATCCTTTCACAACACAACATTAAAATGGAGTTGGGTTCGTAAACTTGCCAGGGTATCTCGAGGTGGCGGATGCTCTAGGTTCTGCTCGGAAATCTATAACCATAAACACAATTCACTTCGTTATGTCCCGTTCTAATTTACGGTGACTCGCACTCATGTGCTACGTATTATGCACCCTCTCAACTTATAATACCCTTATTATTCCTTTAAGTCATTATTCGCATTATGGTCGTTTCATTTTTCTAAGTATCTTAGGTTCATTCTCATTATCGTCTTCGGCTCCGCTTATGGATTCTTATGGTTTCTACTCGCGCGGTCTCGGCTCCGATATTTTTATAAAATTTAGAAATCATTATTTTTACTTAAAATTTTTATGGATGTTAGGAAACTCAATATGTTACTCTCTGTAAAAATTTCATGATTTATGAACACTTTAAGTCTATCCTTTATATTTTCAAAGTTCGTGATTTGTAGCAGTTTTCGTCGCGTAAACACTTTTACTAAAACGACCATAACTTTTGATCCGTAAATCGGAATCAAGAGATTCAAGAGCCTAAACAATCTTTATAACATTTTATATCCTAAAAAAGGATTATGTTTCAAGAAACTATTGTTTACAACTTCGGGACTTTCTGCAGAAACTTAAAGTTACGATTTGTTGGTTTTAACGAAGTTACGTTTACGATCGGGGTTTCGTTTACGCCCTAACTCTTAACACAACCACCAAAAATCATTATATCATCATAAACACACAAACTCCTCTCAATAACATCATGTTCTTTAGTAAAAAACAATCAACCTTAATCTACTTAACTTAAACACCAAGATTTCATCAATACTACTCATTAAACTAGGTTTACTATCACATACTAAATGGATCTTAAAAATAAATCTTAAATAAAGTTGGGCCAAATATTTTTACCTTTCTTGAAATCTTGAGATGTGTTCTTGAGGATGGTGGAGGCTTGGAAGTGCTTGGTATAATTTTTGGAACCTAAAACCACCATTGAAATCAAGAAACCAAAGAGAGGTTACTATTCATACTATTCACTAGTGAGTTTCTTAATTTTATTTCACCCATCAAACCTTGATAAAAAGAGATGAAAGAATTTTTTTATCTTAGTTTAATTTCTAGGAGGCTTGAGAATTAATGGGATGATTTTATCATGGATAGATTTTGAGATTTGAATTTGAATTCCTCATTTTCTTCTTGAATAGCCGAATGGAAGCTTGATGGGGTGGGGGTATTTATACTAGCTTCCCTTGGTTGCGTAGATTGGTTGCTTTGCTAGGTTGCTTCTATGAAATGGGGTGGAAGATCTTGCACTTGATTTTTATTCTCCTAGGTTGAATCCTAGGTTTATTCTTGTTGCAAATCTTGGGGATAAATCTTTGTAGCTTGCTAGGTTACAAGCTAAACTACATGATTAGCTTCCTTAGCACACTATTTTGCTAGCTAGCTTGGTCATCCTATGGTTAGCTCACTATTTGATGAAGTAACCATGGTTACTTTCTTACCATGGTTTAGTTAGTGTGTTACGTTTATTTAATAGTTTACGCGTTCGCTCGGTTGCTTAAACGTTCTTTGTAATACCTACTCGTAAATGGTTCGCGACGTAATTCCTTTCGTATTTATTCCTTATATTTTTAATTATCCTACTTGAATATAAATCTGTAGGGTTTTAATCTCATAATTATATTGTGATCTCCGTACTCCTCGATGGGTCATATATACGGTCATTTTTCAAAGTTCGTTTTTTTCGAAAACTAATAGCGTTTACATACACTCATTTGGTACGTATAATCGTAATATCAACTCCGAAACTCGTTTTCTCATGCACTACATAGTGTGGGCTCAAAATTTTTTCCCGTCCGTCAGGGTTATTATTCATTAAACGTTTTACAAGGTCTCAAAAATTCGAGTTATTACAGATACCTTAGACTCAGAAGAAGCAGGATCATCAAGAATAGCCATCAGTGCATAGCATGTGTCTTCATTATCAGAATTAGAGGATTCCATCCAATTCTTGCTTGATGTGATCAGGGCTTTGTTCTTCCCTTTATCATGCTTTTATTTCTTGCACTCTGTGGCAAAGTGACCAGGTTCATCACAGTTGTAGTACTTGATCTTTGTCATGTCTACCTTTCCAGCTTTAGAGTCATTTCCATATTTTCTCCCAATTGACTTCCTTTCACCTCCAGTAAACTTCTTCCTGAAGCTTCTGTTGTTATTAGACTTCCTGAATTGCATCCTCCTGAAGCCCTTAACCAGCAATGTGACCATTTGCATCATATCAGAATCTGTCATGTTCTCATCAACTTCAGAATCAATATCATCATCAGGATTTGATGATGAATCATCAGTATCTGATTCTGGAAAATTGTTTTTCTTTCTTACAACTCCAACAGACTTTTCTTTTAAAGCTTTATCATTTACTTTCAAAGCAACAGATTTCCCTTTGCTGCTTTTCCTCTCCTTCCTTTGCTGGACTTCCAAATCATGAGTTCTCAGCATGCCATAGACTTCATCCAGAGTAATTATTTCCAAATCATAATGATGTCGTATGATTGAAGTCTGAGTCTCCCATTCTTCACTTAGGGCTCTCAGAAACTTGGTGTTTGAATCCTCTCGATCATACACCTTTCCCACCAAAGACAGATTGTTAAGCGGGGTCAGAAACCTATCATATATGTCAGTGAGACTTTCATCAGGCTTGGCCTCAAAGTGTTTATATTCTTGAATTAGAACAGCCCTTCTGTTCTTCTTGATGGCCATGGTTCCTTGACATTGAGTTTCAAGAGCATCCCAGATCTCTTTGGCAGTCTTGTAGGCTATCACCCTATTTGACATCACAGAATCAAGACTATTATGCAAAATGTTTCTTACCTTTGCATCTTTCAGCACAACTACTTTCTCTTTGGTGTCCACTCACTCTTCTCCTTTCGCTGATAGTGTTAAACAACAGTAGGAGTTGCAGGCACCCGTTTTGTTGGCATGTATAGTCCATCATTAATCACGTCGAGATAATCTAGATCTGTAATTTCGAGGTGCATGAGCATCTTTACCTTCCATGTAGGATATTCAGTCTTTTTCAGAATGGGAATTTTAATACTTTCATACTTGTTCAGATACATGTTTAGATCGTTTCTGATTGTAAGTTTATCAGTGAGCTCTGATACCAATTTTTTCCCAGTGAAGATACAATTGTTTAAGTGGGGTTGGATACAATTGTATAAATGTTTCGAACAAGTAATAAAATATAACAATTTTTTAGATATTTGATAAAAACTGTTACAAAACTCTCTCAAGTAATACTGATGTTCTTGAGAGCTGCTAGGTCGAATGATACTCGAGGTCGATACACTACGTGATGACCTAAAATGTGTTTATATACTACACAGCTACAACAAATCAATCTAAGATATGCATTATCAAAAACTAACTGAAACTGATACATATCTTCAACTGAATAGATAAAGTTTTATAACTCAGACGTAAAAGATATCTACTCCACAATACAAGGAACATAACAAATCTTCTAAGCTGACTGTCTTCAAATACTGATGACATCCAAATGCTGATGATGTGTTAAATCCTGACGACACATCAGATACTGATGACACACGAACAGCCAGATCCTGAGCTTCTTCTGATCATTGAAAATTCAATATGTAACACAAAAGCAGCAAATAAAATTCATAATTATCCTACATTGAGTTTCCAGACAAGATTGGTCTAACGGTACAGTTATGAGATATATTGAAAAAAACCATTCTACATGTTCAATTCCTCTCGTATAGCATCACTGCTACTGTATCCATCTACAGAGGGGTTAGCCATGCAAACTACAGAGAAGTCGTAACAACTGTAGAATGTAAAACTTCACCACCAATGCCATTCTAAAGCTACCGTTAAAAGAGAATGTAAAAAAGAGATATGACATAGATACTCAACTTAATGATATGTTATATTTTCATGTTTGTGTTATCAAGGAAGCAAAAGAACAAACTTTGTACTCTGTAATCAGAGATATATGACATGCTACTATACAGAAAAAGAACTCAAAGTGATGCCTAAAAAATATTTTAGAAATATAGAAGCAGGAATTATAATGTAGTTCAACTATAGTGGATCAAATTGTATATACTAATGTAGTCGAAGGATCGAGTTCATCAACAACACAACACAATGATTCTACAGTATAAGAAAGTTGATCACCTAAAATAACACTAACAATAAGGTTGTTTCTACATAATAAACTTTGAGATTACTTTGAGAAGTACAAAACCAATAAGCTTGTGATCACAGATATTTCTTTATTAAAAGGTGTGAAGACAAAAAGATTACAAGGAATCTTCTATCACAAGGCAACAAACAGCATTCACACCCATCCTATTTGCAGCTTCCAAGAATCTGATGCCCAGACAAAATGATTCACATTATACGAGAATAATAATAAATATACCAAATTAGATTGCATTAGGACTATTCCGATAAGTTTTAAAGAAATATAAAGTTGCTGGCTAAGGGAAAGTAAAAAAAAGCACATACATTCAGTGAAATATATTCATTCCAGTGAAAATAGTTGACAGATTTAAGAGTAAAACTAAAACAAACATATGACTCTCAATTTCTAGTTTTAGTAAATACTAATTACAAAATTAGCCAATTACGGTTGCACTCTATCTATTGTTAGGTGTTGAAAGTAGTAAATATATGCATGTAGCCACTGCTTCAAAAGATAAGACCATAGGGTTGTGGAAGGTAAATTTATTTTCATATCCCTAAAGTAGGGCTACATTCTACAGACTGAGACTGCAATAATAGTGACATTTTATCAATAATTTGATGCAAAAGATACTCTGGATCATCCCGCAAATATTAGATCATTGACAGCATCGTCGTGTAGAACTGGTGCGGCTTCCTCTTTCTTAGACTCCCTCAGAAGGGATTCCAGGTATCCCTTCTTGTCTTTAGCGCCGTAATCAGATATTTTTATTAGATACAAGCCAGGTGCTCCCTGACAAGTGACAAGTGAAAATTCTATATATTTCAACCTACCTCGTGTTGTTGTCAAAGAATCCAGCAGTAATGCTCTGATTAGCAACTCCAAGTTTGTGCTCAACTGCTGCTCTTACTTGTTCCTCTACACTTTGGACCTATTTAGAAAAACCAATATATATCAAACTGAAGATATTAAACATAGTATTCAATAAATGATTTACAGAAAATTATTCAACCAACAAAAGGACAAGGTATTAACTCAGTAAGATCCATAAAAACAAAATAATGCCTATCACCAGTCAAATTTAAACAAGTGCACACTTAATTATTGACCAACGGACTCGGTGTTTCAAATCGAAGGACAAGAACTTCTCTCTTCTGGTATTCCTATGAGCTCTTTCCTGAGCTTGCAAATCAACCTGACAGTGGCAGAAAATAAGCATTCAGAACAATTATGTTATAGTATATACATTAATTAACCAGTAAGATAAATGCATTATGTATGTAGTGTGTGCGTGTACCTGAGGATTCCAATCTATGTCAAAATGATTACAGTATCAGCAGCTTAAAGATTAAACCAAACACCTCCAGCACGTATGTTAAAACGTGGTTAAAAGAGAAAAATAAGCAAAGTCTCGTAAAGAGGCACAAGTACACGATAGATGTGCAAACTATTAACGAGAAGTAGGTACCTTCCTAAAAGAACAAATAGATCATAAAAATGCCAATGAACAAGTGCAATGAGCATATCTTTGTCTAGGTCAAGATTCCTGGAGGCAAGACGCTTTAGAATCATTCTTAAAGGAGCACCGAGTACCAAATCCCTCACAGCTGCAATTTTCACCAAGTTATCATTTCTTTACTCTATTTAAAATAAACAAGAAATGAAAAAAAATGTTTGAGTTTGATTATAGACTAAAAGTCACAACCATAATAAGATCGTAAAAGAACTACTTGAACCTTTATCTTGAGGAAGTTTTGATAAATTTAGTTCAAGTGTGAGATAAAAACCCTCATTTGGAGGAACAAAAGAGTCAATCATGTCACCATAAGCTTCTTTTACAGCTTTTGTGACAAAGGAAGCCCCTTGTCAAATTCAGTTTCTGCACGTGGTGTTGGAAATGATACCAATAGAGTCAGATAATCAGGGGTTTCAGATTATTTTCCAACTTTTATTGTATTTTCTCCAACAAGAAGCTTATGGATTCAACAGGTTTTTAAACAATACACTAAATGTGAATTTCTACAAGAATTTATTGACAAATACTAGAACAATGCCCAGAGGCAGACTCATAAATAGATGCGGCTACTGTTCCTAATAGTAGCGAGTCACCGCAAGTGGGCACTTTAATTAATACAGGAAATACAAGCAGCCTAGAGATTGTGATTTTTATTAGGAAAATAAATGCATCTGCAGCAATTAACTCTACATATTGATGTGCATTATAACAGAGTAAAGATACCCACAACCAGATAAGAAGCATTTCCTGTGTTACCTGAGTAAAAATATGACATAAGGAGAATCACGTTTATTGTACTGATCAATTAGAGCTCCTCGATCACCCCCTGATGTAGGGGTGTGCAAACAAAAACCGAAAAACCGAAACCGAGCCGAAAAAAATCGTAACCGAAGAAACCGTAAAAAAACCGTAACTGAACCGAACCGACACCTCGGTTCGGTTACGGTTTCGGTATCGACCCTAAAACCGCACCGAGAAACCGAATCGAAATTATATATATTTTAAAAATTTTAATATATTAATTTTATACATAATTTTATACGTGTAAACTTATAACATATATGATATAACCTAAATCCCTAATTCCTCACGCCTCTTTCTTTCCTAGTCTCAACTCTCAATCTCCAAAACCAATCTCAATCTCCAAATTTCTTATTAATCAAAACTTCATATTCACAATTCAAGAAAATCGACGATTACTCCGCCACTTATACTCTTATTCCGCCACTTGGTGCAAATCGACGCAGGCTAGGGTTTATATATGTGTTTGTGTGTGGGGTAAATGATATGTATATATGTTGTGTGTATATTCATTCTTTCGTTACCAAGCCCCCCAAAATCCCCTTGTCAATTGGAGCACACTCTGTAATCTGTATGTTGTGTGTGAAGTTATGCTTGATTCTGGAGATCCCTTTTACTCTGTTTTGGTATGTGTTGGGTTATTATATGGATTTATTAGTTTATAATTGTGTAACTTTTACTCTCTTTTGGAATGATGATGGGTACTTAATTAGGTTGAACCAATTCTTGTAGATTTATGTATTTCATATTCACATCTCTGCATTATGCGTTTATATTGTTGATGAGAATAAATTTGGCAATCCAAAGATTGAGAAAAAGAATGATTTTTGATTATTTCTCTGTTTTTGTATATCAGATCAGATGGATACAGGAGAAAAACAAACACTTAACACTCTTATTCGCGATGATGTTGCTACTGATAAGGACAGTACTGAACAAGTTAATTCGTCAGCCAAGCGACCCCAAACTACTGAACAAGCCACTCCTGAGGTAAACAATCCTGAAAATAATGGTAGAAAATCTTGGGTTTGGAATCATTTTACGTACGTGGAGAATATGACTGAAACTAATTGTCCGTATTGCAAGAAATTAATTAGGTGTCATGTTAAGAAAAATGGGACAAGTGCTTTGGGAAATCATTTAAAAAATACTTGTAGGACATCTCCCGTGTACAAGGGAAAACTTGGTAACAAGAAACAGAAGACCTTAGAGTGTTTTCCGACTTGTAAGTCTGAAGGTGGGAATGTCTTAGAGGTTCATGAGTTTAGTCAGGAGAGATGTCGAAAATCTTTAGCTAGAATGTGTATCAAAGATAATAGACCATTTAGCATTATTGAAGATGAAGGGTTTATTGAATATACATGGGACTTAAATCCGAGATTTAAACTCCCTACGCGGTGGACTGTGGCTAGAGACTGTTTAAAAATTTATGCAGAGGAAGCAAAAGTCATTAGAAATCTTTTGAAAGGTCAGCGTGTGTCTCTTACAACTGACACATGGACTTCTGTCCAAAATATTAACTACATGTGCCTCACAGCACATTGGGTTGATAACAATTGGAAATTAGTAAAGAAAATTTTGAACTTCTGTCAAATTTCAAATCACAAAGGGGAAACAATTGGAAAATTGGTTTATGCTTGCCTAGTAAAGTGGGGAATTGATAAGGTTTTTACTATTACAGTTGATAATGCTTCTTCTAACGATGGCGCTATAAGATATTTGAAAAAACAATTTAAAGGGCCTGATGCTATTTTAGATTGTGGGTACATGCATTTGAGATGTTACGCACATATAATCAATCTCGTTGTGAAAGATGGATTAGAAGATCAGCATAATTCGGTTGTAAGAATTCGCAAAGCAATCAGGTATGTTCGCTCGTCACCATCTCGTCTTCTGAAATTTGAAGAATGTGTGGAGAAAGAAAAGATTAAATGTGATAAAAAGGTATCACTAGATGTGGAGACCAGGTGGAACTCCACATATCTTATGTTGGAGACTGCAATTAAGTATGAAAAAGCATTTTATAGGTTGTTGGAAGATGATAATGCATTTGGGGATTATTTTTATGGCGGTGACGATGAAGATATTTCCACCAACACTAGGAAGAGAAATAAAAAGGATCCGGTAGTTGGCTCTCCAGGTTTGGATGATTGGGAAAATGCAAAATACTTTGTTGAATTTTTGAAAGTATTTTATAAGGTCACTATGAAAATTTCTGGTTCAAAATACCTGACTTCAAATTTATTTTTTAACGAGCTTGTGAAAATGCATGTTAATATTGGGAGAATGTGCTCTAGTATAGAACCTAGATGCTGTGACATGGCAAGACGCATGAATGAAAAGTATGATAAATACTGGGAGAATATTGATAATGTTAATTTCTTGCTTTATGTTGCTGTCCTCTTAGATCCTCGAAAAAAAATGCAGTATGTGGAGTTTTGTTTTGCTCAATTATATGCTGAGGATAGAGAGAAACAAATTTTGATGAAAGAAAAGGTTAAAACTACACTTGATGCACTTTACAGGGACTATGTGAGACTGCAGGAGAACATGTCTACCGATATGAGAACAAAAAAACAGCCTCAAGCTCATCTGGTACTACACCAATGGTAATAAACGATGATGAAGACGATGCAGACTTGGAGATGGACTTTCAAAAACACCTGGAAGCTGAAGAAACTAAAGAAAACAAATCAGAGATAGATATTTATCTATCTAATGGTGTTGAAAGAGGCGCAACTGATGACTTTGATGTTTTGCTTTGGTGGAAAACAAATTCCATAAAATTTCCGATTCTCTCTTTTATAGCAAAGTATGTCTTAGCAATGTCAATCATGACAGTTGGTTCTGAATCTGCATTCAGTACAGGTGGCAGAGTAATTGATCCATTCAGCAGTTCATTGACCCCGAAAACTGCTGAAGCTTTAATATGTGCCCAGGATTGGTTAAGGTCTAAACCAGCTGACATCGAGACTCCGCTTGGTGTTATTGAGGAGATTAGACAAAAGCTTGAAGAAGTTGAATTGGGTACGTATTTTATCTCTCTTTACAAATTATCCAGTTTTTGTTCCATCAACATGTTCTGCGTCCATTGGTTTTTATCTCATAATTGTTGCATGGTCGTCATAAAAAATTAAATCATGTTGCATATTAGCTCCTGCAATCATTATTAAAACAAAGAGTATGAATTATTAAGTTAAAAATTGTATAAAGAAAATTAAAGTTTATCTTTTTTTTATTTTGCAGATGAATTCTCAAAAGGTCCCAAGTATTTGCATCAAGTTATTATTGAAGAATGAAAGACAGTGAGGCAGATATATTTTGGTCATGACTTTTGGGAGCAATGAAAAAACTATTTAACTTTCAAGTCTATTTAGCTTTTTATCTTACTGTATTAGCTATTGATTTGTAAGGCTACCATTAAAACTTTGATGTTATTGGTTAATGTAATGTGTAAG
Source organism: Apium graveolens (assembly GCF_009905375.1). Taxonomy (NCBI): domain Eukaryota; kingdom Viridiplantae; phylum Streptophyta; class Magnoliopsida; order Apiales; family Apiaceae; genus Apium; species Apium graveolens. The sequence goes on along the minus strand of NC_133652.1, from coordinate 273,848,937 downwards.
ATAGGGTAAAATGAAAGATATAAAATATTTTTTTTAGTATTCTAGTAAACTGTTAATTTTAAAAATAAAAACCGAAACCGACACATGGTTAACCGAACCGAAAAAACCATTTCAAACGGTTCGATTACGGTTAATGCATAGAAACCGAACCGAACCGATGTACACGGTTCGATAACGGTTTTCAGTAAAAACCGAACCGAACCGAACCGTGCACACCCCTACCCTGATGTATGTCCATCTAGGCGAAGGTACTTGTACTGTTTCTAGTACAAATAATCTTCCACAACAGCCCAGTCATTGTATAAAAGAGAAGAACCCTTAAACTTGTCACGTCGTCACCCAAACGCCATCACTTCTCTAAAAACCCTAATCAACTAAAAATTCATAATAAAATATATGTTAATCAAATAAAATATGTCTTTATGTTTAAATTAGAGTAGAGAAGTAAATATTTACCAATAATCCAAGCAAAAGAACTAAAACCCCAATTTGAAGCTCTCAAATCTTGCAATGTCATTTAAATTGAAAAATTAGTAACTACCTTTAAAATACATCAACAAACATGTGTGTATATTTACAAATCTTCAATTTCATCCATAAACATGTGTTTATATTCATCGAATCTTAAATTTCGTTTTTGATTCATCCTCGAGAAAGAAATGAGAGAGTCGATGCGAGAGAGTGTTTGTCTGAGTGACTTTTGTTTGTCCAATAATTCATTTAGAGGGGGAGAAATTGTTGCCTTATAATTCACCTAGTAAATTGTGTATTATTTTATATTGTTATATTTTATTTTTTAATTTTAATTAATAAAATATTATTTATTAAATAAAAAATAAATAAAGAAACTTTTGATTTATGTACAATTTATTTTTATAAATTATATTATATTAAATATTACATTTTTCATTCACTAATAAATTAAAATATAATTTTAATACTAATTATTGATAATATTTTCACTTAAATATTTTAAAATTTAAAAAAGTATCTAATGTAACACCAGGTGTTGGTGTTACATGTCGTGCAACACCGGCATTTCCCTGCAACACTAGATTTATAGCTGTTGTAACACTAATTGAGAGGTGTTACAATAGGACACGAATTTCTTTGCTAATGTAACCGCTTGTAACACCTGTATTACAGTAGCCCACTTATGGCGTAGTGCATTGATATGATAAAGGTAGGCGTGGATACGAATATGTCATACCCGATTTTGGAGAAGAAAGTAAATAGATTTGTATAAGGAATATAGTTCATATGATTTAATGAGATTTGGTATCGGATTATGTGAATATGTGATTACTTGCTATGTGTAAAGTATCGAGTTAATTGATGATACAAAGCGTATAAAGGTGTAACCTATTATATGTTATGTGTAATATATGTACATAAGATAAGTGTGCATCGCGATTAGGGTAGAAAGTGAGGCGCTCTGAGAAACGTCAGGAATTTGATAAGGTTTCTAATTAGGGTTCGTTTTGTATTGTAGATTTGGAGAGCGGATGCATTCAAACTAGGAAAGGAAAAAAGGTCTTACTTGGCAGTAGCTCGAACTCCGTAAAACGTGAAAGTTTTTTGAGGCGAGTAACTCCGCTTTCTATTATGAATTGATTATAGAGATATTGTTGATGTTATGCACGGACAGAGTAAAGAATTTTCATAATATTGTTATTAATCCTTGTGATAAACCGTGATATCAGTCCTTTGTTTCATTAACTTATACCATGTTGTCATATTTTGGTATCTTTGTGATATGTCAAGTCAATACACTTACTGAGGTCGAGGACTGAGGAGTATCGTTTGGTGGAATTAGACTTGCCCACGGGTCAGATTTAGATCAGATTTGACTAAATTCATATCCAATTAAATTTGTTGGATCGGATTTGTATCATATCGTTTTCGGATTTTTAATAACATAATCCAAGAATTAAATTTTCGATATGAAAAAAAATTAATTTAACACAATTCAATAATAAAATAAAACTAAGTACACAAAACTGTGTTATACCCATAAATGTTGTGAAATTAATTTTTTTTGGAAATATATGAAACTTTTTGAATTTAAAATAATTATGAAATATATAATAAGAATATAATAATTTTATTTGAAAAAATATGAAAATTAATTTTATATGTCAATTTCATAAATTAAAATAATAAATTTTGTGAATTACGAATAAAATGCTATGTATGAAAATAATTATCGACATACATAATTCACTCATAAGAATATGATGACATATGGCGTGCACAAAAAATAATAATATGATAGAGTACTAGTTCGTAAGAAAGTACAATAAAATAACTTTAAAAATAAGAATATTGATACATATAAAAGTAAATTATAATAATTTATTATAGTTGAATATAATTCATATATTTATAATCTATAAATATATAATTTAAGTAGTTCGGATCGGGTACCTTTATCGGATCGGATGAGTAAAATTCATATCCACTTCTTAATGGATAGGATCCTTAGCGGATCGGATTATTATCGGATCGATTTTATTTTTATACAATTTATAGACACCTGTTAAGACTCGGATCGGATCGATTGGGATCGGATTTTCGATCCATTAACAAGCCTAGGTGGAGTGGAGCATGTGATCAGATTTTTCATATTTTAATCAATATTTCTGAAAATTTGTATTTTGGATGAATAAAGAACTAATTAATTAACATAAATTTTGGATTGTCAAAATTCAAGACATTGTAGTGATATTAACGTTAAACTTGTCCCAAACGTCACTTTATTCACAGAACTTGAATATCTAATTACTTGCGTTGATAATAATATTACTCTTACAAATTTTAAAATAAAATTTACTATGTATAAACAATTTGACGACATCTTAGAGCATTCACATCTCATTCCCCATCTATTCCCAATCCCTATAATTTAGGAAATTTATGAAATTTAGTTCAAATATCATTTTACATTCTGTTCCCATTTTAGAGAAAATTTTAGGGACAAGGAGTCCCCATATTTGGGGACTTATTTTTCATTCCCCATTTTATATTTTATACAAGTTTATATTTTATACAAGTTTAAGGGTAGATTTGGAGTAGGAAATAATAAAATATTAAATAGTGGTTAAAGTTGTGAAAAGAGGTGGGAGAAATAATTAATAAATAAGAAATTAGAATTGGGGTCGAGGATTGGGATGTAGGAAATTTTTCGAAGGTAAACAGAATATGAAAATATTTTTAGGGACTTATTAGGGATAGGGATGGGGGTGGGGGTGGGGGTGGGGATGCCTCGGTTAGGTTTCCGAATCCAACCTAGGTAATAGTCCTACTAATAATCAGATTAGAAATTATTCTTCCTGTATAAATACATACAAATTTAGTCGGAGGGCTGAGGTATAGTTGATAGCTTAACCCTGACGATGAAACGCAGCAGTTCACGCGTTTCTTTCTCTTTATCACCCCTGTCTACACGCACAAAATTACAGAAGAGTTCAGTACGCAAAAAGGTTTCATTCAAGCATCTTGCAGAGGCGATTGAAAGAAATCCATGTGCAATCTGCTTAAATCGCATTGACCATGAAAAAGCAGCCGTAATTACACAGTGCATGCATGCTTATTGTGTCGACTGCATACATAAGTGGAGCAATATAAATCGAAAGTGCCCCCTCTGTAAATTAAAATTTGACTCATGGTCTACTTGTGATTTCAGTAAACACGGTGTTAAGGAACTCGTCAATCTAAAATCTGAAGATGTTAGACGAAGAACCTTTTCAGGATCTGACGTTAATATTCTAATACACAGATTGCCGCCTCTAGATGTAGTAATTAATGAATATAGCAACACTACTCCATATGATCCTGTTAATTTAACCTGGTCCTATGGTGTTAATTTAGCAAGATCATATGGTGTGAATTCTGTAAGGAGAAGAAACCAAGAGCAACCGCGTAGAGCTAGATGGTTTGGAGATGCAAGAACTGTGGCTCCTGAGATAATAAAAGAAAGGATTAAACGATGGCGTAAAAGCATATATGATGAGCAGTTGCAAGCAGTGCCTCTTGAGACCCCATTGGAAATAACGGATGATATAGAGGATTGGTTATTTCGGGAACTGCAAGCTGTTACCGGGATTCCAGATCCTACTTTGATTGTGTATATGATTATCCCCATCTACGAGAATTTTGAAGATAAAAAGCGGATGGGTATCCCGGTGGAAGAGGAGGAATATTTGGGACCTTTGAGGGGTTTTTTGTTTGAGCATGCAAGGTTGTTCTGGCATGAACTTACATGTTTTGCGCAAAGCGGCTACTCCATGATGGCATATGACATCACAGTTGTATATATACCAATGGGTACAACGTCGACGATTAATTAAGAGGTGCATCAGATACTATATTCTTTCAATCAAACTTCTTTAAGAGTATTTAGAGTATTTTGCACTATGTGTACCCGAATTTTCACTGTATATAATATTATAGTATACTCATAATTCCGTATCTAGCAAGATGCATGCTAGAGTTTAAATAAATTTGCAAAATGCATGCTTTCGTCAACTGATGTTAACTCCGTAAGGGCAGTTTTGGCGTTACGGAGTTAACTAGCTTATTGTATTTATATTTAGTAAGAGATTGAATTAGAACATAATTTAGACAACAAACAAAAAAATAGATATACTTTCAAACAACGGTTTGTGCACACTGTTTGATTCTATGTTGCATTCTTCCCTTTTGGTGTAAACCGTGTGGCAATGCAATTGTTTTTGTAAATATCAATTTGCTTTCTTAAATTACAGGGAAGATCAATGTATCTTATATGGTTGTCAGGCACTTGTTTTTTCTGGTTGTGATAGTTTTGGAACATTAAGAATGACAAATTTCATCATTAATTATAAAATATACATGTTAGATAAGATCCGTTATGTACGTGTTAGATAAGTTCCGTTTGGGGTCTTTCTCTAACAGTTTGTCTGAAAATAGCCTTTATGTATGACTAGCATCTCTGAATCAAAATTTGTATAGGAACAAAAAATCTGTTTTTTAGTATACTAGTCCTGTCTAAATACCGGAATCAAATGGCACACCGGTGTCTGGTAGCCAGGATTCACCATCGATGAAGTTTGCAACACTATATTGCTCAACATCAGATGAGTCTGTTATAATATGGTAACCGGGCCATTCAACTCTCCCGTCAGTTGCTGAGCCTGGTCCATTGTTGTCAAACTCTGCATAGAATACAGTTGAATCTCTACTCGAACTTGCTCCTGGCCATTCCAACCACCCCTCAGGATGTACAATGCTGTCAAGAAAGCTCTGCATCACGATAACAGTTGAATAATCTCTCCAAGGACGTCCTAAGTATGCTACACCCGCCCCTGATGAAAGATCGGGTCCAGCAACAATTGAGCAGTTCTGAATCACAGTCCCTGAGGCATGCTCTGGGTCAGTCCGAGCTTGAGCTGTGACTACTAGTCCTCCATGTGGCTTACTTGCAAATATGGTGCTCTTTTGAAAAACGGCAGCAGCATTTCCAAATATGTAGTCCACAGTTCCGTATATTTTACATTCTCTGTAAAATTGTCGATTCATGGCTGCCAAGAGAGTATCTTGGAAACCTCTGAAACCACAAAGGTAAAAAGCGGACCGATCAGCTTGTGAATACAAGGCTACAGCTTGTCCAGCATTAACACCGGCAGTGTTCTCAAATGTAATGTCTTTCGCTATAAATCCATCCCCGTAGACCTCTGGTTTTTACAGATAGAATTATTTAGAGCAAATTGGAATATTTTGATACTACATAAATGTGTGCGGTGTGTATAAAAATTCAATTTTTATTTAGAAACAGAAATTTTAAAAATAACAGCAGAGAGCTATGTTTTATACCCACCTTAAAATTGCGTAAAAACTCAAAACAAAAGGGACGAAGGGATTAATTCTAAAAATTAGTCAAAATTTGGTCAATTTGACTAAAAAAAATCGAACAAAACAGTTTAAATGGGATGAAAAGAATAGTATTATTAAGAGAGGCAGAATATCTTACGAAAAGTTGCAGTATCTTTCAGGGTACGTTTGTCACCAATTCTTTGGTTCCCAGTAAGAATGGTGTTATCTATATCATCACCAACTAGCACAATATTCTTCATATCAGCCGTAACAACAGGATATTCTGCGTAAGTCCCCTGCTTCACTTGGATGACATATCTTTGACTGACATCTTTTCGATTTTTTGATGCTTCTAGAGCTTCTGTAATTGTTTTGTATTGTCCAGAGCCATCTTGAGCCACCACACAGTCTGCTTTCTCGAAAAGACTATTGTTTTCTGGAAAGGATTTACGAACCCCCTTCTGCATATGTTCTTTTTCTTGATTAAAGAACACCATATTCAATGATAAACAGTTTTTTATCAGCTGTGTGACATTGTTGGAGATTACAAGTGGATATATGTTGGTGGTCACATTTACATCAGAAAAGCCGTCTTGACATGTAAGGATGCTTGTTGATGCAGCAGTGAGCCATATTTGGATGTCAGCAGCTGTCCTGTTTGCGGTTACATCAAGAGTATCTCGCAGTGAGTTGATTGTGAAATTATAAAAGAGTAAACAATCAGACCACGCAGCTCTTTCACCAACATTAATAACTCTTGGCTCGAGTGATTTTATATATCTTAATTCAGATATGACCGCGTTCAAGGCTGTTTGTTCTGCCATATTCAAGAACTGCTGTCTTGAAATGTTTGTAGCACTGGCCAGTTCCGGAATGTGGCTCATGTGATAGTTGCATGGGTTAGGATTTGGTGTTTGGTTGCACCACCAGTTTAAGTCACCACTGCTGTTGAGGCTTGAATGGGCATGAGGAAATACAATGAAAATTGTCACCAAGAATGTCAAGAAAATGACCATCTGTATCTTCATTTTTGAATAAGTATGTCTATATCTATCAAAACACTAGAATTGTGTTTTCTATGCTTTATGGATGATCCTACTCATATTTATACATCATCATTGACTTCCCCAGTTAGCAAGCATAATATTATTATTTTCAAGTAATATCAAATAATAAATTTAGTAAAAATACAGAGTGGATATATTATGAGATCAGTGCTATGAAACAATGCAAAGACAATAAAAACAATGCAACACAAGTACAAGCAGTGCAAGCCGGCCTACAATGTAATTGTCTTTTTATGTAACAACGAAGTGAACAAAGTCTTTCAAAGATTGAGCGGCCTCGGCTTAACTTTTTTTTTTCTTTTTTCTTTTTGCTAAAAAACATCAGCTACTTTGTAAACGTATTGCATACAAGAGTGAGACTCGAAGTGAATTTTACATGCTATATATGTCCATTGTCCTGCCAGTTTTCATCGATGCCAAATAAAACATGACGTGTTTTTTTTATGGGACTCGTGTGTATACATGGAGGTTCAGATTATTTATGAGATGCAGACATTCTCAATCAGGCTTTGAATCAAATTTGTAGAACCCCAAAAAATGAATTAGATAAAATCGTTTGGAAATTGGCAGATGCTGGTAATGATATAAACAAAGCTACAAGGGGAACTCAGTACAAAAAATGGAGCAACTTTGCTTCTTAGGCCAAGAATTCACTTCATTTGCAATCTATTCATACTGCAACGACTCTGAATTAAAAATCACAAATAAACAGACAGATGCTGTTCTAATACATTATTGAATTCAAGATCGACATGCTCTTAATGGCAGTTTTAGTTGTAGTATATATATAAAAAGATACTGTATCGAGTAATTTACAAAAATGACTTCATAAAACATTCATTCCTCAGCTTGAAGTATACTGAAGGAAATATCAGTTCAGTTGTTTGTCTCTGCTGTATCTTGTGGGTAAAGAAAAGGCTTAGGTGGCATTACCAATTCTTCAATATCTCCTTCTAGCATTTCAATAACTTTGTTCATTGAAGGACGCTCACTTGGCTTCATTTGTATACACCATAACGCCACTAGTATCATCTTCTTCACCATCTTCCTTTCTTCCTCAGTAACGTCTTCCATCTCAAGCTCTTTTCCTTCATTGAATTGGTCGTGTACCCATGATGGAAAATAAATTTGACTAATATGATCCACAAAAGGATTCAAGTTTTTCCTTCTTCCAGCCATTTCCATCAGCAACATTCCAAAACTATAAACATCTGCTTTGTATGAAATTCCACCAATATTTTTGTAGAATATCTCCGGAGCCATGTAGCCCATTGTTCCTCTTGCTGCAGTGAGCGTTACAATGCTATCATCGGTGGCATATAATTTTGCAAGTCCGAAATCAGAAATGATTGGATTGAAATTCTTATCAAGAAGTATATTGTGAGGCTTGATGTCAAAATGCAAAATTTGCATGTCACAACCTCGATGTAAATAGTCAATTCCACCTGCTACCTTACAGGAAATTTCATATATCTTTTCCCAACTCAAGGAAACAATTTCTTCTTCTGCTTCTTCTTTATGGAAAATGTATTTCTCTAAGGATCCATTCGGTTGAACTCATAAATTAGAGCACGTTTTGGGCCTTCAAAACAAAAACCAATCAGTTGTACCACATTAACATGATGCATCCTTCCACTTGTAGCAACTTCATTAATGAATTCTTGCCCAGTAGCCTTAGACTTCCCCAACATCTTAACTGCTACGAAAAGACCACTACGAAGCTTTCCTTTATAGACAGTGCCAAAACCTCCTTCACCCACTTATCTCTGAAATTATTGGTAATCCTCTTAACATCGGAGTAAGCATACCTTATAGGCATTAAGTCGTTTTTAGCTTGAAGAAAATCCTCAATGGTGTCATACATTGATAAATGCCTTTTCCGAGCTCTATAAGCCAACAAAGCTAACAAGAATGGTATCCCTATGGAAAATCTTGCAGCAAAGAATATTCCTGCAGTTTTCCAAATTTTTTTCAAAGAAAGAAAACAGATGAGCCAGATATAAGTTAGCAACAAGAACAACTTTGAGTTTGTATTGCCTTAAAACTTTCGTAGATCACTGTCTTAGATAGATACATTTGTAAATTTGTTGCCAGATAGTTTCTTAGACAATTCAAAATTTCAATTTTCTTAGTTCTAGCATAGATCCGATGCAAATCTCTTTGTCGTTTTCCACAAAACCTCCCCACAGACCTTATTATCTTTCAAGTTTTTGTATATATATTAATTATAAAGTGCTTTTGGTCCCTCATAAATTAATAAATTTTGATGCTTCCGCCAAATATATCTATAAATCTAATATATTTTTTGGCTTTTCTGCACATAAATTCTGCTCAAAATTTATGCTCACCCCATTATTTTTCCGGGTTCCGTCCTTAAGTAACTGAAATCATCTGTGATCAGTGGTTCCTAATTTGAATATTGTAGGCAGATACCACCAGATGGTGTTTGATTTAGTTCATTCTGAAAAAGTAAGTACTCATATCCCAGAAATAGACACTTCTTCTGGGAGATGAATACTTAACTTTTACAGAATGAGCTGAACGAAACACACCCTACGTGTAATTCCTACAACTTTGATTTAGACAAGGAAGATCAGCAAAAAGAAAAAAAGAAGAAGGTATCTTACCAATAATTTTGCGGGTATTGACATCTGTTAGGCAACAGAGATACAAAGTCAGCGCAAGTACTGATGTTCTATATAGAGTGAAAAATAAATCAAAAACTGCAATACTTACCTTTCAGTATCCGTCTTATTTCATTTATGTGTTGCGCATGCCTACATTGTTTATGAGCCTCAGTTAGTAAATATTTGCTTTTGTAATTTATTCTACAAAGCTTAAGTAAGTAGTGGAATATCAGAAAAAAGCTTCGTTCTACTACAACCTAAGGGTTAAGGAAAGATTTTTCAGGAAAGGAGATTTGGTCCTTAGAAAAGTGGAAGCCTCTAGAGTAGGGCAGAAAGGAAAGCTCGCCCCAAATTGGGAAGGGCCATATAAGGTTAGGAGCATTTAAGGGAGAGGAACTTATAAACTGGAGACCATGGAAGGAGAAGAAGTTCCTCGAACTTGGCATGCTCAAAACCTGAAAGTTTACTACCCTATAGCCTATGCATGCTATAGTGGTAAAAAGGTTGAAAAGCACCTTGAAGCTTTGCTTGCGTAGGATTTTATATTCTAATTCCAGTAGGATTTAACAGCCGTGCACGCTCCACAGTAACCTCATGCGCATGCGAAGATGGCATGAGATTAGCACATATAAAAGCGTTCCATGCACGGGAAAACCTGTTCATGCCTGATGCCGGGAACGTAGAATACTCGGCTACGTGCTGTGCCCCTCTTGATCTTTCAGTGAGTGTCGGGCCGGCACAGAGTAGCAACAATGAGATCCATATCAAAGTCCCCTGGAGTCTTATCATTCCAGGTATCCTGCGCGGGCTGCTCAATCACAGTCCTGATATCCTCCGCACTATACTCCACCGTCCTCCCTCGCACCACAGTGAAGCCATTCTTCTCGGCCTTGGCATTCGCATAGAACTCGCGAACCACACTCATAGGCGCAGCAGTGGGAACCTCACAAAAAGGAACCTAGCCCATCTTAAGAATTATCTCCAAAAGCTTACCATCGTTCCCTGATGGAAGAAAACCTCGCTCCTAGAGGTAGGTTCATTACAACTCCAATTGGATCCTATACAACATCAATAATGTTATAAACTTTTGCAATCATAATATTCCTAACCTACTTTTATATTATGAACTGACCAATGTTATTAATCTATGCTGCTCTAATATTTTGCAGATCATGGTTCAATTGAACCCATCGCAGGTATCATTCCAGGTGCAATTCTTACTGTGCTTATAATCGTAGTTTTACTCTACTATATGGTCAGGTCATATAAACAGAAGAAATATGATGAATTGAAAATTGAAACGTTTCTGACGGATTACAAAGCTATGAAACCGACACGATACTCCTATGCCGAGATAAAAAAAATCACTTGTCACTTCAGTGATAAATTAGGACAAGGAGGTTATGGATCAGTCTACAAAGGTAAAATCACCAAGGATATCATTGTTGCAGTTTAGGTCCTTAATATCAAACCAAAATCTAGCGGGGAAGAGTTTATCAATGAAGTGGGCACTCTAGGGAGCATCTATCACGTAAATGTCGTTCGCTTGGTAGGGTACTGTGCTGATGGCTGCAATCGAGCTCTTATTTATGAGTTCCAACCGAATAATTCCCTAGAGAAGTTCACATACTCCGGTAAAGATCACCAGAGCAATTTCATTGGTTGGGAAAGGATGCAAGAAATCGCTCTAGGCGTAGCTAAAGGGATTGAATATCTTCACCAAGATGTGCTTAGCAAATCCTCCATTTTGATATAAAACCTCATAATATCTTGCTGGATCAAGATTTCAATCCCAAAATTTCTGATTTTGGTTTGGCCAAGTTGTGTTCCAAGGACCAGAGCATCGTGTCTATGACTATGGCTAGGGGAACAATTGGATATATTGCACCAGAAGTATTTTCTAGGAATTTCGGGAAGGTGTCATCCAAATCAGATGTTTATAGCTTTGGAATGTTACTGCTTGAAATAGTGGGAGCAAATAACAACACAGTGGAAAACACTAGCGAAACGTACTTTCCAGAATGGATTTTTCATCGCTTGGAGGAAGGTGGAGAAGTAGCAATCGATATAGAGAAAGTAGAAGATCTAAACATAGCAAAAAAGCTGACAATTGTGGGACTATGGTGCATAGGGTGGCATCCAGTGGACAGACCATCAATGAAGCATGTCATCCATATGTTGGAAAGACAAGAAAGTCCTGCAGTGCCACCTAATCCTTTCATTTCAGCAAATGTAAGGTCATTTGCCAATGATCTAGAAGTCATTTCTGAATCAGAGTGACGAAATTTATGTACCTATTGCAGCTTGTAATGAACGATGTCTTTGAAAGTTTAAATAATGTTATTGCTTTCGAATATTAAATCATAATGATGCATCAAGTCTGTTCTAATGATCATTATGAGCTAGGTTACTCAGATTACTAAGGGTACAGTACAGGGAAGGAAAAAATTATTTTACTAAAGATAGTTGTATTTCTGCTTCCAAATCATGTATCGGTGATAAAAAATAATGTATAATGTGATCAAACCTTTAATTGTATAATTCATAATCAAACTGAACCAGTCGATGATCCCTTTACTCAGATATAACTACGCAGTAATGTAGATGATTTAGTTACTCTCCGTGACCCTCAACAACTTTGTTCACAAAAGTATGCAAGATTAGTAGAAATTGCTTAAACAAGCATTAGGTAGAAGAAAAAAAATATGGCCTGCAGTCATAATCCAAGTTACAATTTTCAAATTATATAATATTTATTCTCAACTTGTTTACAGAAGAAGCTGCTGTCAAAGCCTAATATTTATATCCAGGAGACTTTCGGACAACTGATTGTGGATACAGAAAGGTTAATGCATCTCAAAACCAAGAAAGTGTCAAATGCAAACTTAGCTAACAAGGTAGGACCAAGTTTGTAAAAACAAAGGGAAATATCGGGAGGAAACTCAAGGAATTGGTCAGATATTATTAGAAACTAAGTTTACCATGCATTTGTTTAATAATAATTGAAATTGGTGGAGACAGTATAAGATGGTTAAACATTGCCCTATGTCACTAGGTTTTGCCTATATTTAATTGTCCATGAACAGTGTTTTACCTGCAGAAAATATGGAGCCATCATGGTTGAAGAGTTCCACTCGACCTCTGCTGCCTCTCTATACCAAGAGTTCCAATTCGACCTCCTGGCCCTATACCTAAACTGGGATACTTCTTCTGGTTCTAGCTTCTAAATACACTTAAAATGAGTTAAATCTCGATAAAGTAATGTTCTACTCCTATCAAATAATAAGCTCTGTTTGGAATTACTGTTAAAAATTGTTGCGGAAAAAGTGTTGTAAAAATCAGATGACTGTTTGCTAATTTTTTTGATACGTATATGTTTTGATGTAAAAAATTAAAAATAATGATGTTTTTGATAAAGTTTAATGGTGAAATCAGCGTCTGCTTCCCGCAACACTGAAAAACAGTTTTTTCCAAAAGTATAGGGGACTTGCTTTCTCTAACATCAACTTTTAAGCCAAAAACAATTTTCCGAAAAGCAGTTTTTAAATTTTACCAAACAGTTTTTTGACAGATTTTCAGCGAAAAGCTGCTGTTGCTGTCTGCAACAGCAATACCAAACATACCTATAATCTGGCCGGTCACAGCTGGGCCAATGTTATCGCTAAGAATATAAGATAAATAAAAAAATTACAAAATCATTTGGGGCCTAATTATTATATAAAATAATAATTGAATATATATATATATATATATATTACATGAGTAACAAAATTCAATTTTATTTAAAATATGAAACTATAATAGTTTGTTTATTCTTTACACCAAAACCAAAAATTATCTCATTCTAGACTTTATGTAAAACCTAAATAACTTTTGTTATGTTTTGTTCGTGTTATAACAAGTAATTGTTCAAAATGTTGATTATTTGAAATATTTTCTTTGATGACACGCTTAGGATGATATAGTTTTTTCCCCGTTGAAGATCAATCCCTTAATGAGTCCCCTAATGAGTGTTCATCACCTACTCAGTAATTTCTTCATCTAGGTAGAGCTGCAAACGAATAGTGCCTTCTCTTTTGAGCCAAACCGAGTCGAGCCTAATTTTTTGTAAGACGAACCGAGTCGAGTTTAGTAACCGAAAGAAAAGTGATGTTCAAACTTGAATCGTTTATAAACGAGTTGAACCCGAGCCGAACACAAGTTCGTTCACGAACAACTCATCTGAGCCGAACTTGATCCGAGTCGAGTTATCCACTAATAGTTTACATATATCTTTTAATCGAATAACCTTAAATAATAATTAATAACTTTAAAAGTTGTATTGAGATCAAGTACTACTCTTATCTTACAATTATATACCTATACTCGTACTCTCCACTTGTTTCTTAATCTATATCATTCTATTTTTCAAGACGACTTTTAAAAATATATCCAATTTTATTTTTAATTATTTAGATAATTGTAACTTTATAAATCGTACATTAATTTTAAAAATGACGATGTCAAAAATTTATTATGCTTTGCTCTTTTACTTGAATTTGGTTTATGTAAATTACAATTTGTTTAATGATGTTTATGAATTATGAAAAATTGGAGATGAATGTATCAGGAAAATAATTTGATAGATTACTTACGATAAAACTTAGTGTTAAATTTAGAAAAATAAACAAAAATTCTAAAATTATTAAATTATTAATAAATGATGAAAAATGTACTAATAAAAATATTTAAGTGATCAATAATAATTTATTATTTGTAATATATATAAATTTTATACGAGTCGAGCCGAGTTACCGAGTTCGAGCCGAATTCGAACCGAACCCGAACTAAACGAGCTGAGTCGGAGCTGAACACATAAAAAATTCGACTAGACTCGTTAATTTCTCCGAGCACATTTTCATGTTCGAACCCGGCTCATTTAAAAAAACGAACTGAGCTGAGTTCACTTAAAGAAGCTGATCCCGAGTTTTGTTCACGAACAGCTCTGTTCATTTGCAGCCCTACGTCTAGATGATTTCATAACCGCATCTTTCTCTTTCTCTTGTGAATAATTGAAGAGATACTCAACATACATGAAATTCCAATATCGAAAATTAAAGGTAACTTTATTTAATCCTTCGATAGTTTCATTTATTTCACCAAGGTATTGTTCTATCATTTTCTTCTGAACAAATCTATCAATGCCAAAAACTATTTATGAAATAGTTTTCACATCTAACAATCACAAAAAAAAACTAAAAAATATATATATTATTTTTGATAATTTCTCTTTAGTAAATACTCCCCCATTTTATCCATTTTTACTTCTTGACAAGTATATTTAGGAATGGAATTAAATGATTGTCAATGTTAAATTTTATATTAAATTATAGTTTAAATTCTAAATTTTTTTGATTAAAATTAATAACTTTTATTAATTTAGTATTAAACACTTTTTACTTCTAAATATTCTAAAGATGCCTGTCAAAATGTTAAGAAAGCATTATCTCGGACGGGAGGGAAGAACATGGAAAATAATAAAGCTTTCAAAATTCGGTCACGTACTAGTAGAAATTCTTAACTTGAATCAGATATTTTGGGCACAAAATCAACAGAATTTCAGTAATTCTTAACTTTAACCAATGAAATGTAGCTGAATTAGTTGGGCTTAACTTATCCAATAGTATGTTTGGCTCATAGTCTGCCAAACACATCTAACACATGTGATTTATTTCCATCTTTCATTCATAGTACTAAAAAAAGCTCAAATAAGATGCAAAAAAAAAAACCATACTTAAATTCCCATATATTATAAAAGATCTTAAATTTGTATCAGATGAACAATACTGGCAAACCACGACACCTTGTAAAATTAAAGATTTCCGATGCCCTTATATGTAATATATTAAATATATTTTTCTTAATACTAAATTTTAACGGCAAGAAGCACCTCCACTGCAACCAAACTTCACCTTAACAGCCTCCTCTTTCTTGACGCCAGTAATATTTGCACCAGTCTCTTTTTTCTCAACCTTGACAGGACTCATCACGTCGCAATCTTCAACTTTCTTCATTGCAGATTCAGGCTTCACAACTTCCAGTTTCGGCGTCTTCGTAGTCACCACCGGCTCTTTCTTTGGAGTAGTGCAGTAGCTCCTCCCTGAACAACAGCTCTTCCTTTCCATTTTTACAATGTTTTTAATTCTTAACAATGTACTGCGTATGTTTGGGGTGAATGTAGTGAATAGAGGTATTTATACTTGCATAGTTTGGCTTTTAGAATCCTTTCGGTGTATGAGTTTGTGTAGATATGTTAAATGTAAATGTATAATGTGTAAATTAAAGGTTGCCCTTTGAGTGTTCATGTACCTGAAGAATTGATGATTTACATAAGATTTGTTGTTCATTGCATGTGTGCGTACACTAGATTCTACCACACGTTACATTAACGAAAGAAAGTAGAAACCAGCGGTTCGGAACAAATTTGTAGTTCTATTAGATTAGATTAATCTATTAGATTAGATATCCATCATATTCTAACTCTAATACTCGAATATCCTAATCCATGTCAACATTTGGCACTTCTGGGCTCCAATTGTTGTCACCCGTTTGAGCTATACAAGAGCGATTACATGATATTATAAGCCAATTAAATTATGTTAAATTAATAATATTTAGGGGTCATTTTTTAAATTTGAACAATAATTTTTCAATAATTAAAAATCTGAACGAATGATTAATCTGAATGCTGAACAAGTAAGGTCGTTTGTTAAAGTTAATATAAAAAATTCTGAATGGTAAAATTAATAAATTTTAAATTTAAATTAATTTAGCTCATAGTTTATTATACTCTATAGTATTGTTTCCATTTAGTTTACTAATTTATTATCATAAATTAATTTAAGTAATTCATAATAATACTATAAATTTCACAATTCTTTTATTAAAAATAAAGAATTTGATTAAATTATACTACTAATCATGTGCTCAAGATGAAATATGCCTGACAAAAAATTAGGTGAAATATTAAATTAATAATATAAATACACAAAGTTACTTACAAAATTGTCAAATTTTTTCAAAATGTCATTTTAATGTTACTTAACATAATTAAATTGTAATTTTTAATAATGTGAGAGAGAAGATATGATTTTTTAATAAAATGTCAGATGTGATTGTTAAATAAAATGTGTCTCTCAAACGGTTTCTGAACATCAGAACAAAGCCTTGAAGTTGGCAGTGTCCCGAGAAGAAGTGAAACGAGCCTTGTTTCAAATGCACCCTGATAAAGCACCCGGGCCAGATGGTATGACTCCGGCGTTTTTTCAAAAGCACTGGCACATTGTTGGGGAAGACATCTATAAGTTAGTCAAGAACATCTTTGAGACAGGGGAGATTCCGCATGGCTTAAATGACACCACTATCATCCTAATTCCGAAAAAGACAAACCCCACAATGCTAGGAGAGCTCAGACCAATAGCTCTGTGCAATGTCCTGATGAAAATCGTTACTAAGGTAATGGCTAACAGAATGAAAGAGTTACTCAACAAAGTGGTGTCCGATACACAAAGTGCTTTTATTTCGGATCGGCTCATCTCCGATAATATCATGATTGTGTATGAGATTATGCACTATTTGAAGGGCAAGAGAACGAGAAAGGATGGATATATGGCATTAAAACTCGATATGAGTAAGGCTTACGATCGTATCGAATGGGAATTTTTGAGATTAATTCTGCTGAAAATGGGCTTCTCTCAATGGTGGGTTCATTTAGTTCTTCAATGTGTAACCACAGTGATGTATACGATCAATCACGGAGAACATGAGATGGGGCCAATTAAGCCTACCAGAGGGCTTCGGCAAGGAGATCCCTTGTCCCCCTACTTGTTCATCATATGTGCTGAGGGATTTTCCTCTCTGTTGAGAAAGTATGAATGCAACAAATGGATTCACGGGATGAAAATATGCAGGAAAGCTCCAGTAATCAACCATATGCTTTTTGCAGATGATTCTTATTTGTTTTGCAAAACAGATACAGTGGAGGCCACAAGGGTAAGGGAACTGTTGGAAACTTATGAAAAAGCTTCAGGACAGCAAGTAAACAAAGGAAAATCTTCAATATTTTATAGCTCCAATGTTCTGCAGTACAATAAAGATCCTATCTGTGATTCTTTGCGGATGAATAAGGCTAATGAGCACACCACCTATCTAGGTCTGCCAAACATCATTGGCAGAAATAAATCTGCCATTCTCGGATACTTGAAGGACAGAGTAAACACGAGGGTCCGTAGTTGGGATGGGAGTTTTATTTCAAGAGCTGGTAAGGAGATTTTGGTAAAACAGGTAGCTCAAGCTCTTCCAGTTTATGCAATGAACGTTTTCTTATTACCCCTAGAGATCACAAATAGTATTGAAAAGTGTCTAACGAAGTACTGGTGGGGCTCAGGACAAGCAAACAGCTCAAAGTTAGTGTAGATGAGTTGGGATCGCTTATCTAAACACAAGGATGCTGGTGGTATGAGTTTTAGAAACTTTCGAGATTTTAACATTTCTATGCTGGGTAAACAATTGTGGAGATTGGATACGAATACCACAAGCTTAGCTTCACGACTATATAAAGCCAGATACTTCGACAAAACTGATGTGCTTCAAGCAACTCTAGGGCACAATCCTAGTTTTATCTGGCGTAGTTTAATGGAGGCCCAACAATTACTTAAAGATGGGGTTCGATGGAGAGTGGGTAACGGGAGAAGTATTCAGATTCTAAATCAGCCATGGTTATTAACTACGGATCACCCCTACGTCACGTCAGAATCTGCAGCTTTATAGGGTCATACTGTGGATTCTCTTTTGTGTATGGATATAATGGAGTGGGATGTGGATGTAGTTCAGGATGTTTTCAACGAAAGGGATCAAGAGGGCATCCTAATGATTCCTTTATCTACTCCAGATCAAGTTGACAAGTTATTCTGGCGCTTTGAGGAATCGGGAATTTATTCGGTGAAGTCCACGTACAGAAAGTTGCAAGATCAGAAGGGCTCTGGGAGGGTGAAAGACAACGATAAAATCTGGAAAACTATATGGAGCATAAAAGCCCCGCCAAAAGCTCTTAATCTGGTTTGGCGAGCTTTAACGGGTACGTTGCCAACGCTATCTCAACTTCAAGCTAAAAAGGTCCAGGTTCAAGCAATATGTCCAACATACCAGGCTGAGGAGGAATCCATTTTTCATAGCCTGGTACAATGTCAGTATGCTCAGCAATGTTGGTCGATTTTACTGCCAGGAACCCAGTTTGCAGAAACTCGTGATTTTAACTTATGGCTGGTAACTCTTTTTGACATGGTGGACAAAAGTAAGCATGCTGATATAGTTTCTCTCTGCTGGTCTCTTTGGAGAGCTCGGAATGATCTTGTTTGGAGTCAAAAGCACACTAGGACTTATAGAACAGTTGTAGCAGCAAGACAGTATCTTGCACAATGGAGTACATCCCAAAGCAGACATTTTGTAACTCCTCTTCAGCCTCAGGTAGAAGGAGATGGAGCTATTCTTTGGGTCAAGCCCCAACCGAACGCAGTCAAGATATCAGTTGATGCAACGGTTTTTGAAGATCATAGTGGTGTTGGCTTTGGTTTAGTGGCCAGGAATTCAGCAGGTGAGTTATGCGAGGCTAAAGCTTTGTTCCAACCGGGTCTGACCTCCCCAATAGAAGCAGAAGCTGTAATAACCCCAATTTTTGGGAAATTTTGAAACCCTTATGAATAGTGTTTTTGCTGAATGAGAAAACATTTCATGCCACACTATATAGGGGTTCTGATATGGATATTCTGAGATTTTATTAGTACTTTTTATGGGATATAAGTGTATGTAAAGATCGTCAGAATCCAAATCCGAACACTTTGATTTTTCCCGGAAATCCAATAGATACGGAAAGAATTGAGTATAAGGTAACAGGATAAAAGGATTTAAATTAAAGGATTATAATAGAGGATCATAAAAAGGAATATAAGGTATTGAGAAAGGTTAAGGGAACCTAAGTAATAAGATCCCGGGTATGATCCTTCAAACGATAAACGAGAATGAAAGTTAAGCGAACCGTATAACAGATCAGCGGTCATTAGGCAAACGATTAGGAAGTTAATCAAAGGGATTAGTGGGAATGATGTCATCCAACCAATAGAAAGAGGACAAGGAAGGGAGGATGACATCATGAGGATGACACAAGCATGACATGGGAAGGAAGGAGGTGTGGTGGCTTTGTAACCACACAAATTCAAGGGCAAGAAGGTAATTGACTAAAGGAAACATAAAAATCAAACCAACCAAGCCAATCAAATCATTTTTCATCAAAATCAAAAAGAAACCAAGGCATTGTTCTTCATGCTCTCGGCCAAAACAGAACCAGCACACTAAAACTGCTGTATCTCCTTCATTTCTCACTCAAATATTGTGTTCTATAGCTCATTGGAAAGGTATTGAGATGGCCTACAACTCTTGTTCACAAGTCTCGTCCAAATAATCATGGTAAGACCCTCATTTTTACAGTTCTTTAAATCGGACTTTTAGAAACTTCAAAGCCTAACTTTGTGTTCTTGATTTCTTTGGAAAGATCAAGCTTGTAGGAGGCTCCCTAAGGCTTCCTAGCAACTTAACACCTCCCAAGGAAGGTATAAACTTCAAACCCTAGCATTTACTTTATTTGTTAGTAAGTTTAATGGTTGTGTTGTGAAATGAGAAGTATGGATTGTGATTATTAGTAGTTTGGTTTGATTTGGAAGTGTTTTGGTAATTGAAGCTTGATTATAGTTCATAGGTCTTGATTGTGGTTGTTTGAGTTGAAAACCTTGGAGATTATGGACTGATGTGGTATGGTATAGGTGAAGTTTTGTTGTATTGATGGTTATGAGTTGGTTGGTGGTTAATTGGAGTAGTTTAAAAATTGGGAAATCGCGTAAACATAGCCGTCGTAACGTCCGATTTTCTTTGGACTGTTTTTGTGCATAACATTAGGACCTGAGAACCCCCTGCTAGATTATGACCACTGCCATGTTTAGATAGCTCATGTTACGAGCTTCGTTTTGATATATAGTTCGTTCGATTCCGATGCACGGTTTAGGAGAAACGACCGTTTCAAGTAACGGCGTTTCGCGAACGAAACTTTTCCCCTCGCCTTACTTTGAAACATAGGTTAAAGACCAAAAAGGGTTAATTAATGTATGAATCATTTATGGTAAGTGTGTTAGGCAGTTGGTAAGACACTCGCGAAGGAATCGCCTTAAAACTCGTAATGGTTAGATTATTAAAAATGGTGGAGCCGAGGGTACTCGAGTGACTTAAGAGAACGAGCGAGCGCAAAATAAGCGTTAGAGTCTAAGTTAGTTAAAGTATAGATTTACAAGTGACTTTGGTTTAATTCCAACTTACTTGTTGCTTATAGGTTACCAGACTCGTCCCGAGCCATTCGTAACCCCCAGTCGCTCAGGCAAGTTTTCTACCCGATATACTGTTGTTGTGATGTAAATATATGTATATGCATTATCTTGTGATAGTGCATGATTGTTATTAGCAAATTTTGCGATATATTGGAGCATGCTGATATGGTATATATGCATGTCTGTTTCGTAATCTGGTTATCTATCTGTTGATTTCAATGCTTATAGTTGCATAATACCTATGCTAGAAATAAGCAAGTAGTTGCGTATACCCTTAGTATAGGGGATAAAAGGTGAACATATTTCTAAACCGGGAGTCGATGTTCCCGAGTATATTATATATATATATATTTATATATATATGGATATAGTTTTTAAAACTATTGATCGAATAAGGTTTATTCGATACCTTTATTTTACTTAATTGAATATTAATTTGAGTATTCATTTGAGGGCTTATGACTCAGTTTATTTTATTATTGAATATTATTTTGAATATTCATTCGAGGACTTATGACTCCTTTATATTATTTATTGAATATTACTTGGATATTCATTTGAGGATGTATGACTCCTTTATTTTATTTAATGAATATTATTTATAATATTCATTCGAGGGCTTATGACTCAGCTTATTTATTTATTGAATATTATTTCGAATATTCATTCGAGGGCTTATGACTCAGCTTATTTTATTTATTGAATATTATGTGAGTATTCATTTGAGGATCTATGACTCCGATTATTTGCTGAGATATATTCTTTATTTTATAAAAGAATAATGTTCGATAATCAAACTTATTTTCGATTACTCAAATAAAGATAGTACTTTCAGATAAGTATATCTTTGGTTATTTAATACTCGTTTCAAGTATAAGTTTTAATACTTTTACTTTAATTATTTTTATAAAGATTATTCTTTATGGGAATATTATTTAAATAATAATATTCAGATATTTTCTAATATATCGGGACTGATTTATTTCATTAAATCAGCTTTACTCCAAACACTCTTTAAAGTGTTTTCGAGTCTTCAAAAATAATTTTTAAAAGTTAGAGCGGATCCCAGAACTCATTTTTTTTTATATTTAAGATCTTCCTTTTAAAGGGGATTTAAATACTCGTTCAAAACCTGGGGAATCCGGCTCTGCGGTGTATTTTATATTCGCAACAAGGTTGCAGTTTTGGTAAATGAATTGATTACTTACCCAACGTTCGGGAAGTAAGTCCATCTATTGAGTCGGCATAAGCAACATGAGCGCAGTGGGCGTCCATGATAGTGTAAGTGGCTCAGTGGGAGTCCATCAAATGCATAAGTGGCTGAGTGGCAGTCCAGCATAAGGTCCTAATTATGACCAGGGTGATGACCAGTGGGGAATTCGTCCATCTACTAGTAGAAAAGGTTACTTATTGGTATCTTTGCCTGATCAGCAAGATATCAGGTTTATGCCAAGGTTTTCTCCTTTCCAAATTCATTGGATATTGCAACTCTGTTTATAATTTTCATAACAGAGGTTTTCAAGGAGTGTATGAAATGTATATATATATAGGTGTATATATATATGTCGGGACTTAATGAAGTATCTCGTAACTTCATTATTTATAATGATATTCAAAGATTGAATCTATTCAACTCTTGTCTTGTAGTCTCATCTATGTGATGAACTTTTGAAACTGATTATAACTTGAACGGGTGTAGTTCAAGTAGTATTTGGGAAAGATATAAGTATTTTGGGGTATCTTGTAACTTCATCTTTTAAACTTATATCTAATTAATAATTGTCTTATGAATGACAAAGATTTTCAGAAAAACGTTGAGACAAGGTTAGATATATGAGATCACCTTACAACGATATTTTTATACAGTTATACACTGGAACTCTGTGTGTATTATGCATGGAAGAGGACTTCCAAGATTTTGAAAAGTATATATGTATATATATACTGAATATTTTGCGACTTCATCGCATTAAGATATCAAACTTGGTTCATTTCTTTTGACCAAGATTTTCATGAGTGCTATGAGAAGGCTCATATATTGTTAATCATATACATATTATTTTGGTGGGCTTGCTGCTCACCCTTGCTTTCTTCTTTCATCACACAACATCAGATAGACAAGATGAACCGGACCAAGCTCCCGATTCGCAAGAGGTTAGAAAATGTTCGACAGTCTTCTGGAAGCGTTGACGCTGCTGTAGATGAGGTAGGGACTACCAATAGGATAGACTTTCAACTTTTGATGTACCAGATTATGTATATTTATGAATTGTAATAATGGCAAAGAAAATGTAAATTTATTCAGAAAACCTTTTAAGGTGTATTGGCAGATAATTGTGGAATAAAATGACTTGTGATTATATTTGGATGTTCATCTCTGAGACTATAACGTGTGGTGTGTGTGTTTATTGTGGGGTCACAGTACAGAGTAGTTGATTAATTATTAAGATTGGGTGTTGTTAAGGGAAATGGAACTCGTGACAACCCGGATCCCCGACCCCGGATTTGGGGGTGTTACAGAAATGGTATCAGAGCTAAGCGTTATAAACCTCAGAGATGATGTGACGTTAAGATTATAAGTTCACAAAGATAATAAGAACTCTTTCCAAGTTCATAGTCGGGCTACCTAACGTAGTACTGACAGTTAAAACCCTTATGGGAACCCTTATAAATATCGTGATAGGAGCGTAGTTCGTTATCGTATATGGTAGCGGGACTCCGAACCCTGAGGTTGAGGAGCAACAGCGCGATGATGTTTTATTACTAATTGGAGATCGGATTGTGGATCCGATAGAGTGTCCTAATGCAGGACCGGATGATGTTGATATTGAGGATGTAGCGGTTGAGGATGTTGTCCTAGAAGGGATAGTTGTTGAGGAGGATCCCATGGAGGATCCTGACAAGATTGGATAAAGGACCACTGATGAATTGATGACCACGGTTAGGTCGACTACCAGAGGTAAGATTGGCCGGTCACTACCGGAGGTTCGTTCAAGTTTGTAAAGATAGTAACCCCTTTAACGCGGCTTACTCGTAAGACTGAGAAGTTCGAATGGACAGAGAAATGCGAGAACAGCTTTTAAGAACTGAAGCAAAGGTTGGTGACGGCCCCTATGTTGGCGTTGCCGGATGGAAAAAGGAGATTTTGTGAAGTGTAGTGACGCTTCGCACAAGGGCTTAGGGTGCGTGCTTATGCAGCACGGTAAGGTAATCGCGTATATGTCAAGACAATTAAGGTAATATGAAATTCGATATCCCCGCCCATGAGCTTAGGCTCGTGGCAATAGTTTTACCCTAAAGATTGGAGGCACTACTTGTATGGAGAGAAGTGCGAGAATTACCTAAGCCATAAGTGCTCTAGTACATTTTCACGTAGAAAGAGCTCAACATATGCCAGAGGAGGCAGTTAGAGCTAATCAAGAATAATGATTGGGAGATTCTTTATCATTCGGGGAAAGCCAATGTGGTGGCTGATGCCCTTAGTAAAAAGGAGAGACTCAAGATGATAATGTCTTTGGGAGAGTTTATAAGAGATTTTGGAAATAGTAGTGAAGGTAACCGGAGCCGGTACCGAAAAGCTGTTTGAGATTGCAATAGAGACTGAATTATTGGAAAAGAGCATACGGTGCCAGAGAAAGATGATAAGGGAATAATGAGGTATTCCTATAGAATTTGGGTTCCGAAAGTTCAAGAGCGTAAGGATGAGAATTTAGATGAGAGCCATTGTTTGAGGAATAAGATTTAGAGCAAACCCTGAACGTGATAGTCAGGGAGGTCGCCATCAAGATAGAAGGAACCCATGACATAATGGAGTGGAAAATGAGGATTTTAAATTAAAAGATGACCCCAATTATGGGGAGTAGGATGAAACATTTCATACTAAGGAAACAGAAAGTCGAGTAAGGAAAGGAGACCCGAGACGGTACTCCTATACGGAAATTCATGGACCTGTCTAGACAGAACTTAGACTATTATCCCCAACCACCACCTTGAGGAAACAATGCGATAGGAAATTCTTTCAGGACCTTTAAGTCTCTAAGCTCTCAGAGTTCCAAGGAACAGGTTGACCTAGTCGAGGCAAGAGCCTGGCTAAAGGAAATAGAGGAATCATTTGAGATTCTGAATGATTGACGAACCACAAAAGACTGTTTTTGTCACTTACCCTCCTAAGAGAGAGACCACCCGCTGGTGAAAGACCAAGAAAGGCACGGAGCCAGAGGTTAGAATAAACTGATTTAAGTTCAGCCAATTGTTTTCGGGAAAGTAATTCCCAAGGTTATGGAGAGAGTGTAAAAGCTTTAGAGCCAGAACAAAGACGGACGAGTATGATGAATTGTGAATCAAAGTTGTAAAAGTTGTCAAGATTCGTTCTAAGGACACGAATCCAGAATGACGGGATGTTTGAAATCGATGCTTATGTTGGGTTGGTTCATGAAATAATGATAAGAGAAAGGAAAATAAAAAGAAACTGAAGTGGAAAGGAATATAAAGGAAAGAGAGTTTGAAGAATGATAAGGGAGTTGGGTATGAGGAAACCCTAAAGACTCGTAGTAATAGAAATAGAAAAGTATGTAATCGTCAGGATGCGGGTGATTCCCCATGAGTTAAATTGATGGTTGAAGGTATAAGAGATACATATATTTCATCCAAGGATTCGAGGAAACCTTGAGATAATTCGAAGGATAAATAATGAGACGCGGATAGACTGAGGAGACAAGGAAGTAAGAAATTAGGAAAAATTGGATGAAGGAAGTGACCTTCAAGAATGTGAAGTGTAAGACCGGTGGCTTGATACCCAGAAAGGGAGACGCCATGTATGAAAGATATCCTAACATTGAGGTGACTGTTGAGATAAACAACAAAAGTAAATAAGGAATTAATAAGAAGAAGTTCACGTTGAACACGACCAATATCTTCCAGAACATCCTTGTTATCGTTACCAAATTAGGCAAGAAAAGCGGATGACCATTGTTATCTTTTGGAGGCCATATGGATTGACCTCAATTTGAATAAGAATGCTATTATGAAGTTAGGTATAGACTATCGAGGTGGGAATGATGAATAAGATAATCTATCAAGGATAAATGACTTGATTTATCCATGGATGGATGCAGGTACCTTTTAAAGGTGGAATTAAGGATAGAACATCGGTAACTTAAAATGAATCCTAGGGGAATGCATAAAGGTTGGCATTTCACCCTTAATAGGGATAGTGTGAGTTTTGACAGTATGAATTGGAAATGATTAAGGTAATAACAACCTTTAAGAATCAGTGGAGAAATTTTTCAGAAGTATATAGACAATGATTCTAGTATTAGTATATGGTATTTTGATATGCCCTGTATCTAGGGAATACAGGAGGAACGATTCAAGGATAACCTTAGAGGTTTTACAAGGAGAAAGGTAATATTCAAAATTCTCAAGAATAGAAATATGGATAAAGGAAATATGACGTAATTATAGTGTTGCCAAGTGGGGCACGTGTTAAACCACGAGAAAGTATGGATCGAACCAGTAATGGTCAAAATTATTCAGGGCAATTAGGACTTAAGATAAAAGATGTTCTAATTATGATTGAGAGTCAGTCATGACAGTGATTAACCTCTAAAGACTGAGGCAATAACTTATGGAAAAATGGTGATTTTTTTTTACTTACCAGATTTTAAGGAAAACATCTTCACTCAAGCAGTGATCGGAAATAGGGTAGAAAATTTGTGAAAGTGGTTAAAATGAAATTGACTGTAAGGAAATTTTACTATCAGGAAAGGCCAAAGAGGTGGCCGACACTTTAAAGGTAAGAGGATACTTATAGGCGCTTGTGCCAAAATAATACAATGAGGATGGTTAAAACTGTGAAGGTTGTATTATGGTTTGGAAGATTGACATTCCTTCTGATGACTGTGCAATACCCAACCGTAATAGTAGTTGGTAAAGGTTTAATTCGTGTAATCGCCGTGAGCGGGCTATCTATCTTAGAAGGTCCTATCTTGAGAATAATCCAGGACCATATTTCAAAAAGGACTAGATGAACCTTTGAGTAAGTCTTCTATTTAAGGCATATAATTTAGAATGGTATTAACCTGTTATCGTTGCTTTGATTGAAACTCTTCTGCAATTTTATCTACTTCATGTCATGAAAGTACGTCAGAGTTTGGAGTGTTCTTCATGAATTGTGATTGGTGGTTATGTTAACTCCTTAGGAGAATTAGATACGAGATGTATGGACTCCGTATGGTTAGCTATTAAGACTCATGGAAAATGAATGACTACAGTAGGTCAGTGGTGGACCATAGTAAGGCAGCAATGATTCTGCGAGTAATGAGCTGATTACAACCGTGAGAGTTGTATTGGAATGGGTGTTTAGATTGAGTACCACTAATCAGGTCGTGGTAGTGTATAAGTTATCATTGATAGACTAATTAAGTAGAGTATCTACTTATTGAATATTTATTCTTTCTTATCAATAGAGAGTCGTATTATTATGCGATGAAGGTTGCGGTGCAAGCATAGAATTCTAGTAACGATGATGTCTAGAATGAGATCCCAGGTTCGATTTTCGATATCGAGGGAGTTTCAAAGGTGATTGTGTATAAGCTCGAGGAAGAGCAAGGGTCCATAGAATGATGGACGGAATAGCAAAAATATTTAGGCATGTGAAATACGATGCTATAATACTTGATGTTGATATAAATACATATATGTTTTGTTCTCTTATGATAAACCTCTATAGTTCAGAGGTAGATTCCAAGCCAGATATTTTATGGCAGTATATTTTTATATATATTTACAATTCTCTTCAGTTCGTTCTTTTCTCTTCTTTTCATTTCATGTAAGCTGAGAAGAACAACCCTTCCAGGTATTGCCGAATGACTATCTATCTTTGTGATAGAAGCCTAGTAGGATACCACATGTTGTTTAATTGCTTGTCAAGTACTAAAGGCTGGCCACCTTCTGTACTAACTACGCGATATAACAAGTGTTCATGATCATAGTGATCTCTCAACATATTCCTTTACTTCTATTTGATTGATCAAATTTTGGAAAATAGAAACAACTGAAAAAGGAGTAAAAAAGTGGTGGTAGTATGCGGAATGGAAACACATTCGTGATACTAAGGTTGACGTGGTTATTAAAAGGTTATAGAACGCTAACGAGTAAAAGTATAACCAGTATAATATTAGGAACGGAAGGTGATAGCGATTACGAACTGGAAAAGAATGGGTATTGAGAAGCAAAAGCTATAATGTTAGAAGCTATATGAGAGTATGTGCAATAGACTTGAAAGAAATTGGAATGATCACTTAACGCGGATTGTGTTATCTTACGACAATAGATCGCATGTCAGGTATCGAGATGTCGTCTTATGAGATTTTTGAGGGAAGACAATGTCGATCTCCCTTAAGTTAGGATGAAGTTGTAGAGCGCAAGATGCTCGGACCCGCAGTAGTCCAAAGGACCAAGGATATGATAGATCTAATCAGAGGACGGCTGGTAGTAGCCCAAGATGGACATGATGAGTATGTTGATTTGACACGAAAGGACAAAGAGTATGAAATAGGGGACCTAGTGTTGTTAAAGGTATCCCCTTGGAAACCCTTGGAAAGGACTGATGAGATTCGGAAAGAAAGGAAAGCTAAGTCCACAAATTGTTGGACCCTTGGATATATTAAGACGTTTTGGGAAGTTAGCATATGAGCTAGCCCTACCCCCGAACATGTAGCAAGTCATAACGTGTTTCAAATATCAATGTTAAGGAAGTGTAATTCAGATGCCAGATAAATAGGGGCATATGAGCGCATAGATATGCAACCCGACGTAACCTATATGGAGCAACCAGGAAGGGTTATAGAGTGAAAAGGAACAAGTGCTTAGGAGAAGGATTATCAAACTAGGCAGAGTTTGGTGGTAGGACCACAATGTGGAAAAATTTACTCGAGAGTTAGAAAGTGCAATACTAAGAAAGTATCCCTATTCATTTCTATCTGATTCCGGGACGGAATCCTTTTAAGGAGGGGAGACTGTAATAACCCCAATTTTTGGGAAATTTTGAAACCCTTATGAATAGTGTTTTTGCTGAATGAGAAAACTTTTCATGCCACACTATATAGGGGTTCTGATATGGATATTCTGAGATTTTATTAGTACTTTTTATGGGATATAAGTGTATGTAAAGATCGTCAGAATCCAAATCCGAACACTTTGATTTTTCCCGGAAATCCAATAGATACGGAAAGAATTGAGTATAAGGTAACAGGATAAAAGGATTTAAATTAAAGGATTATAATAGAGGATCATAAAAAGGAATATAATGTATTGAGAAAGGTTAAGGGAACCTAAGTAATAAGATCCCGGGTATGATCCTTCAAACGATAAACGAGAATGAAAGTTAAGCGAACCGTATAACAGATCAGCGGTCATTAGGCAAACGATTAGGAAGTTAATCAAAGGGATTAGTGGGAATGATGTCATCCAACCAATAGAAAGAGGACAAGGAAGGGAGGATGACATCATGAGGATGACACAAGCATGACATGGGAAGGAAGGAGGTGTGGTGGCTTTGTAACCACACAAATTCAAGGGCAAGAAGGTAATTGACTAAAGGAAACATAAAAATCAAACCAACCAAGCCAATCAAATCATTTTTCATCAAAATCAAAAAGAAACCAAGGCATTGTTCTTCATGCTCTCGGCCAAAACAGAACCAGCACACTAAAACTGCTGTATCTCCTTCATTTCTCACTCAAATATTGTGTTCTATAGCTCATTGGAAAGGTATTGATATGGCCTACAACTCTTGTTCACAAGTCTCGTCCAAATAATCATGGTAAGACCCTCATTTTTACAGTTCTTTAAATCGGACTTTTAGAAACTTCAAAGCCTAACTTTGTGTTCTTGATTTCTTTGGAAAGATCAAGCTTGTAGGAGGCTCCCTAAGGCTTCCTAGCAACTTAACACCTCCCAAGGAAGGTATAAACTTCAAACCCTAGCATTTACTTTATTTGTTAGTAAGTTTAATGGTTGTGTTGTGAAATGAGAAGTATGGATTGTGATTATTAGTAGTTTGGTTTGATTTGGAAGTGTTTTGGTAATTGAAGCTTGATTATAGTTCATAGGTCTTGATTGTGGTTGTTTGAGTTGAAAACCTTGGAGATTATGGACTGATGTGGTATGGTATAGGTGAAGTTTTGTTGTATTGATGGTTATGAGTTGGTTGGTGGTTAATTGGAGTAGTTTAAAAATTGGGAAATCGCGTAAACATAGCCGTCGTAACGTCCGATTTTCTTTGGACTGTTTTTGTGCATAACATTAGGACCTGAGAACCCCCTGCTAGATTATGACCACTGCCATGTTTAGATAGCTCATGTTACGAGCTTCGTTTTGATATATAGTTCGTTCGATTCCGATGCACGGTTTAGGAGAAACGACCGTTTCAAGTAACGGCGTTTCGCGAACGAAACTTTTCCCCTCGCCTTACTTTGAAACATAGGTTAAAGACCAAAAAGGGTTAATTAATGTATGAATCATTTATGGTAAGTGTGTTAGGCAGTTGGTAAGACACTCGCGAAGGAATCGCCTTAAAACTCGTAATGGTTAGATTATTAAAAATGGTGGAGCCGAGGGTACTCGAGTGACTTAAGAGAACGAGCGAGCGCAAAATAAGCGTTAGAGTCTAAGTTAGTTAAAGTATAGATTTACAAGTGACTTTGGTTTAATTCCAACTTACTTGTTGCTTATAGGTTACCAGACTCGTCCCGAGCCATTCGTAACCCCCAGTCGCTCAGGCAAGTTTTCTACCCGATATACTGTTGTTGTGATGTAAATATATGTATATGCATTATCTTGTGATAGTGCATGATTGTTATTAGCAAATTTTGCGATATATTGGAGCATGCTGATATGGTATATATGCATGTCTGTTTCGTAATCTGGTTATCTATCTGTTGATTTCAATGCTTATAGTTGCATAATACCTATGCTAGAAATAAGCAAGTAGTTGCGTATACCCTTAGTATAGGGGATAAAAGGTGAACATATTTCTAAACCGGGAGTCGATGTTCCCGAGTATATTATATATATATATATTTATATATATATGGATATAGTTTTTAAAACTATTGATCGAATAAGGTTTATTCGATACCTTTATTTTACTTAATTGAATATTAATTTGAGTATTCATTTGAGGGCTTATGACTCAGTTTATTTTATTATTGAATATTATTTTGAATATTCATTCGAGGACTTATGACTCCTTTATATTATTTATTGAATATTACTTGGATATTCATTTGAGGATGTATGACTCCTTTATTTTATTTAATGAATATTATTTATAATATTCATTCGAGGGCTTATGACTCAGCTTATTTATTTATTGAATATTATTTCGAATATTCATTCGAGGGCTTATGACTCAGCTTATTTTATTTATTGAATATTATGTGAGTATTCATTTGAGGATCTATGACTCCGATTATTTGCTGAGATATATTCTTTATTTTATAAAAGAATAATGTTCGATAATCAAACTTATTTTCGATTACTCAAATAAAGATAGTACTTTCAGATAAGTATATCTTTGGTTATTTAATACTCGTTTCAAGTATAAGTTTTAATACTTTTACTTTAATTATTTTTATAAAGATTATTCTTTATGGGAATATTATTTAAATAATAATATTCAGATATTTTCTAATATATCGGGACTGATTTATTTCATTAAATCAGCTTTACTCCAAACACTCTTTAAAGTGTTTTCGAGTCTTCAAAAATAATTTTTAAAAGTTAGAGCGGATCCCAGAACTCATTTTTTTTTATATTTAAGATCTTCCTTTTAAAGGGGATTTAAATACTCGTTCAAAACCTGGGGAATCCGGCTCTGCGGTGTATTTTATATTCGCAACAAGGTTGCAGTTTTGGTAAATGAATTGATTACTTACCCAACGTTCGGGAAGTAAGTCCATCTATTGAGTCGGCATAAGCAACATGAGCGCAGTGGGCGTCCATGATAGTGTAAGTGGCTCAGTGGGAGTCCATCAAATGCATAAGTGGCTGAGTGGCAGTCCAGCATAAGGTCCTAATTATGACCAGGGTGATGACCAGTGGGGAATTCGTCCATCTACTAGTAGAAAAGGTTACTTATTGGTATCTTTGCCTGATCAGCAAGATATCAGGTTTATGCCAAGGTTTTCTCCTTTCCAAATTCATTGGATATTGCAACTCTGTTTATAATTTTCATAACAGAGGTTTTCAAGGAGTGTATGAAATGTATATATATATAGGTGTATATATATATGTCGGGACTTAATGAAGTATCTCGTAACTTCATTATTTATAATGATATTCAAAGATTGAATCTATTCAACTCTTGTCTTGTAGTCTCATCTATGTGATGAACTTTTGAAACTGATTATAACTTGAACGGGTGTAGTTCAAGTAGTATTTGGGAAAGATATAAGTATTTTGGGGTATCTTGTAACTTCATCTTTTAAACTTATATCTAATTAATAATTGTCTTATGAATGACAAAGATTTTCAGAAAAACGTTGAGACAAGGTTAGATATATGAGATCACCTTACAACGATATTTTTATACAGTTATACACTGGAACTCTGTGTGTATTATGCATGGAAGAGGACTTCCAAGATTTTGAAAAGTATATATGTATATATATACTGAATATTTTGCGACTTCATCGCATTAAGATATCAAACTTGGTTCATTTCTTTTGACCAAGATTTTCATGAGTGCTATGAGAAGGCTCATATATTGTTAATCATATACATATTATTTTGGTGGGCTTGCTGCTCACCCTTGCTTTCTTCTTTCATCACACAACATCAGATAGACAAGATGAACCGGACCAAGCTCCCGATTCGCAAGAGGTTAGAAAATGTTCGACAGTCTTCTGGAAGCGTTGACGCTGCTGTAGATGAGGTAGGGACTACCAATAGGATAGACTTTCAACTTTTGATGTACCAGATTATGTATATTTATGAATTGTAATAATGGCAAAGAAAATGTAAATTTATTCAGAAAACCTTTTAAGGTGTATTGGCAGATAATTGTGGAATAAAATGACTTGTGATTATATTTGGATGTTCATCTCTGAGACTATAACGTGTGGTGTGTGTGTTTATTGTGGGGTCACAGTACAGAGTAGTTGATTAATTATTAAGATTGGGTGTTGTTAAGGGAAATGGAACTCGTGACAACCCGGATCCCCGACCCCGGATTTGGGGGTGTTACAGAAGCTATGGCGTTCAAGGAGGCCTTGAGTTGGATGGACAGAAGGGGATGGCATGATGCTGTTATCGAGTCTGACTGTCTAAGAATGGTGCAAGCTGTCCGAAGCTCGGTGCTTATGAGATCCTACTTTGGTCGAATCATTGAGGAGTGCAGGTGTCTTTTGCATCGTATGAACAAAGTTAGTTTGCTTTTCGTCAAGCGATCCGCTAATATGGTTGCCCATCAGTTGTCTAGGGAATCATATTTTTTGTCTGGTCGTACGTTTGATAGGTTTAATATTCCTAGTTCTATTCAAGCTTGTATTGATTTGGATTTGAATCCTTAATAAATCCCAGCTTTCTGTCAAAAAAAAATAATAATAAAACGGTTCATAGTAAAGTTGATTGCAACATATAACTTCAGAATAAATAAGGAGTACACGTGAAAGTGTCTTCTAGAATGGTTCGCCTAAAATTCGTCAAGAAGTCGTTCAGATATTTAGGAATTGTCCAGCAAAATAAATATTTAATCAAACGGTCTGAACATGTAAATAAGAATCGTCCAGTTCAGCTGGGTTCATTCCCCTGTTAACAAATGGGCCCTTAGTGTTTAGTGTGTTCATGGACACACAACACAAAACCGAAACATGAATTATAAATAATAATGTATATAAAACTCCAATGTCATATAATCCTTAACTAAAAATTTAGCAAACCCTATAATAATTGCCACAACATTTATAATTATATTGAAATAATATATTTTGTTTATAACACCTTGAAATAATGATAATATATTATTTTTAAAATATAATCAAGTATTATAGCTAACTTCATTAGAATACAAGAGCATACAAATTCAGCAAATTTTACATAATCAATATTTTAACTATTTTAACCAATCATTTTACCTAACAATATTAGAGTAGTGGTAAATGGTCACTGAATAAAAAATAAAAAATTATATATTATATATTAGTTAAAATTTATACTTTTGATGTACAAAAAAGTTGTTACAACGGACATTTATTATCGATAAAAATAAGCCATAAGTTTTAAAAAAATAAAATTCATGCAAATTGAATTTATCTTTTTAATCAAATATTTAAAATTTTCAAGTTATTTGAATTAGTAAATAATAAAAACTGTAAAAACAATTAGCTCTCTAAAAAATGATTAGTTACGTTTTAGATATTTAAAGGAAACAATTAAATGTATTTTGTTCTAAAATTTAAGAAGATAACGAAAACTCGCTATACCATAGATTGACTTTCGCAACCAGATTTCAAATAATTATTTAATAAACGTTGTTATTGAATGATGAGTTCTTGTATAACTGAAATAACAAAATTTAGAGTGTGTTCGTGGTACAAAATGCATGTTATTGCAATGCATTACATAACCGTTGCAACAAATGAGAGATTTGGATCAAAAGTTTAGGCGAACTTTTCGAAATTTTAAGCGGGCCTTGTATAATTGTTTTCCCGGCTATCATAAAAAAAATAAAAAATAATATTTAAGAAAACTCATTAGTGGCTTCACAGACACATTCACATACTCGCTAACACTCGAAAAAATGCACAAACTCATAAACACTGCGGCTCTACAATGAAGATTAAATCTCAAGGAGGATTAATCTGAAGAAGATTAAAGCTCGAAGGATTTGTATTTTTCCCCAAATCTTATTCCCCAAATATGTTTCAATTCGTAAATATGTTTGATTATTGTTAAATTAGTGTTAATTATTGCTTAATTTACATCCTTTTTTGTGTTTCTGTTTATATTTTCACTCAATTGAGTGTTAATTTGGTGCTATGTTAATTAGGGTTTATTTAAAATTCACAAGATTCTTTCTTATGGTTTTGGTCATTTCACTCAGCCAGGAGCAACTCACCTTTCTTTTGGTTCTGGTGTGTATCTATCCCATGTGGATTCCCATATTGACATGTTTGTGACTTTCTTGAACTCTGTTTATATTTTATTATTTCTTAGATATTTTTTGGTTTAACCTCTTGTTATGTGATGTTTAGGTCACTGATAAGTTTCTTTGAACTCTGTTTATATGAGGCATCTTGTTCTTTTGGGTAACCTGGAACTTGTCTGCCCTGGTTCTCAACAATATCATCCAAGTTCCAGCGAGTTTGATTCCGAAATTGACAACTGGGTATCTCCCAGAAAGTACATTATTCGGGATACTCAGATGCGTACACACATTTTGCCACAATTAGTCATCACTTTTGAAGCTTAAAGTTACATAGATTGTATGTGAACATTTATTGAGTTCATTCGTGATTTTGACATGGATGATTTGATTATCTATAATCACCGCGATAATATATTAAGTTCTTATCATATCGATTCTCATGCATTCATGCACACAAATAGAGCAAGTGCTTAGAATTTTTTAATTGTTGAGTTTATGTTGCTATGTCCTTGTGCAATGACCTTATTGTTTATTTTTTCTTCATGAAAAGAACCTTATGTTTATTAACACTTATACATTAAGGTTAGTGATAGGGGTCAGCACTTATATATTCGCGTTTATTTTCCTTCTTTCTCTGTTGGTAGCTATTATATTTACAAATCTTCGCATTTCTGATAAACTTGATCAAGATTTTCTATAAGAGGTATGTTGTGCTGCATCTTATATACTTGCCTTAATAACGGAAGCCGGTACCGAAAAATTGTTTGAGATTACAATGCAGCCCGAGTTATTAGAAAAAATCAGATTGTGCCAAGAAAAAATGATGAATGAAAGCATAGAGTCAATGACTGAAGGAGAGATTAATACCGAGAAATATGATAAGGGAATATGAGGTATTCCTACAGAATTTGGGTTTCAAAAGTTCAAGAGCTTAAGGACGAGATCTTGGATTCCAGTCATAGTTCGAGATATTCGATTCACCCGGGGAGCACCAAGATGTATAGAGATTTTAAAGAATATTATTGGTGGCCCAACATGAAAAGGGACGTAGCAGAATGGGTAAACAAATGTTGACTTGCCAGAGAGTGAAGGCAGAACACCAAAGACCTAGTGGACTTTTACGACCCCTGGGGATTCCCGAATGGAAATGAGAAAAAATAGCCATGGATTTTATTGTAGTCTTGCCAAGGACCAAAGCCAATCATGACGCCATATGGGTAATTATAGACCAACTAACGAAGTCAACTCACGTTGTTCCAATCAATGAGAGATACACAATGGATATACTGGTAGACATTTACCTTAAGGAAATAGTGACGTGACATGGAGTTCTAGCGTCCGTTGTCTCGGACCGAGACCCCAGATTGAACTCCAGATTTTGGAGGAGCTTTCAAGAATGTGCGGGAACCAAGTTGAACATGAGTACCGCTTACCATCCCCAGATAGACGGGCAAAGTGAAAGGACCATCCAAACGCTAGAAGATGTGCTGAGAGTCTGTGCAATAAACTTTAAAGGAAGTTGGGATGATCACTTGCCCTTGATTGAGTTGTTTTACAACAATAGCTTTCATGCCAACATTGGAATTACGCCGTACGAGGCCCTGTACAGAAGAAGGTGCTGATCTCCCTTATATTGGGATGAAGTTGGAGAGCGCAAAATGCTCGGACCCGAAGTGGTCCAAAGGAACAAGGATATAGTAGATCTAATCAGAGGACGGCTGGTAGCAGCCCAAGATTGACATAAGAAGTATGCCGATTTGGCCCGAAAGGACAAGGAATATGAAGTAGGGGACCTAGTGTTGTTAAATGTATCCCCCTGAAAAGGATTGATGAGGTTCGAAAAGAAGGAAAGCTAAGCCCAAAATACATTAGACCCTTCGAGATATTAAGATGTATTGGGAAGTTAGCTTACGAGCTAGCCCTACCCCCGAACCTGTAACAAGTTCATAATGTGTTCCACGTATCAATGCTAAGGAAGTATCATCGGGACGCCAGACACATAGTGGAATACGAGCACGCGGACATGCAACCAGACTTGACTTATGTAGAACAACCAGTGAGGATCACGGATCAAAAGGTACAGGTGCTTCGAAACAAGGTGATCAAGTTAGTTAAAATTCTGTGGCAGAATCATAATATGGAGGAATCGACTTGGGAACTAGAAAGCGCAATACTAGAAAAGTATATCCATTTATTTTCTAACTGATTCCGGGACGAAATCCTTTTAAGGAGGGGAGATTTTAATAACCCCAATTTTTGTAATCCTTGATGAATGGTAACTTTTGCTGATTTTTTTAATTAATGAAATTTATCAGACCACCCTATACAGGGGTTCTGTTATGGAAATTCTGAGATCATATTAGTACTCCATAATGTAAATGAGTGTATGTAAAGGTCTTCGGAATTCGAATTCAAACACTTTGATTTTTTCCGAAAATTTACCATATACCGAAATAATTAAGTCTAAGGTAACATGATTAAAAGGAATTTAATTTAAGGATTATAACAGAGGATCAATAAAGTAACATAAGATATTAATAAAGGTTTAGGGAAGCCCAAATAATATGATCCCGAATATGATCCCTCAAACGAACAACGAGAACGAGAGTTAAGTGAACCGTAAAATAAATAAGTGACCAAGGACCAAGCTTATATAAGTAACCAAGGGATTAATCAATAAATTAAGTACTAATCAAGAGGATTAGAGCAATATGATGTCATAAAGCCATAGGATTGGACAAGTGGCAAGAAAGTGATGCAAGTATGATGATGTAAGTATTGGCCAAGATATTTTTGCAAGAATAATTCTTGGCCAAGTGTTTTAATCACTTGATTAACCAAGGTTAAGCCATAACCAAGAATTACATTACAATTACCAAGAAAACAAATAAGAAGCATTCTTTCTCCCCCTTTTTCACTACTTTGCTCTCGGACTTCCATGAAAAATAAGGAGAAGAAAATCCAAAATCCTAGCTCCACTCAAGCATAAATCTAGAGGTCTGTTTTTATGGATTTTACATTTTATAACTTAGCTATGGTATGATTATGAGCTCTTGATTCCAAGGGTTTTATAGCTTAATAATTCATCAAAGTTTAGGATGAATAATGTTTTTTAATTATAACTTTGTGTTTCTTGATTGGATTAAGATTCTTGAGTTTATTTTGACTTAAATCAGTAGCATAGATATGGATCTTGATTTTTTGTTAAGTTGTAGTTAGTTTGGTATGTTTTGGTAGGGTAAAATTTTGGGAATCGCTAAAAGTATAGCCATCGTAATGCCCGTTTTTCTAGAAACTGTTTTTGTGCTTAACTTTTGGACCCGAACACCCACTGTTAAGAACTCACCATTTCCATTATTAGATATATTATGTTTTAATCTTCATTTGATATGTGGATTGGTTTAATCCGATTTACAGTTTAGGAGAAACGAAGGTTTTAAGTAACGGCGTTTCGCAAGCGAACCCCCACCCCTCGAGTAACTTTGAGACCATGTTTAAGGCCCCTAAAAGACTAACCGGAACACGAAACAATTATGTAAAGTTGCTTAGGCAGTTAGTAAAGTCCTCGCCAAGAGTCTCCTTAAAATGTGCAACGGTTAATTTTATAAAAATATTGGAGCCGATGATACGCGAGCGGCTAACACAAACCTTTAAGCGTGAAAGCGAGCGTTAGTGTATGTATGAGTAAAGTCTATTTCCTTAAGCGACCAATGATTGATTCCGGATTATGTTGTTTTTTATAGGTTACCGGATCTATCCTAAGCTCATTTCCACCCCAGGACATTCATGCAATTTTTCTACATGTATTATTGTTGTTATGATGATATATATATGCATTATCTTGAGATAATATGTTTTGGAAAGCATGTTGATACGATATATATGTATATGCATTCATGTTTTGAAATCATCATATTTCATTATCAAATACAATTGTTTTAGAGTAGAGCTTGTATAATACATATGCTAGTATTTCATGATATTTTACGTATCCCCTTAGAGTAGGGCATACAAGTTGAACATTTTACCTAAACCGGGAGGCGATGTTCCAGAGTAAGTTTTCAAAATTATTAATCGAATAATATTTATTCGATAGTTTCAATTTATAAGTGAATATTATTTTATGAATATTCATTTAAGATTTTATTTTACGATCAAAGATTATCTTTAATTATTTGAATAAAGATTCTACTTATAAACTTATTTTATTTTATTAAATGAATATTAATTTTGAATATTCATTCGAAGAATTATGACTCCGCTTATTTTATTAAATAATATTCTTTATTTCCTTAAAGAATAGTGTTTTGATATTCGTCTAATAATTTGGAAAATGATTGATATTACTTAAATCATCCTTACTTTAAATATTTTCAAAGATTATTTTCGAACTTATCAAAACCATTTTTAAAAGTATAGAGAGGACCCCAAACTCCGTTTTTGAGTTTAAATCTTCTTTATAAAGGGGATTTAAATATTCACTCAAAAATAGGGGATACTGCTCAGTGTTTTATTTTTGTATTTGCAACAAAGTAGCTGAATAGATAAAGAAGTTTTTGATTATTTACCCAACATTTGGGAAGTAAATTCTTGGTATAAGTTTAACCCGGTAACAAGCATCGCTTGAGGAATATTGGTAAGTTTCCTTTTTCCAACTAGATACGGCTTCTTGGCGGAGTCCTATCAACAAGTTCTACTTGGGGGAAAAGGGAGACTGAAAGAGATGTGTCCTAAGTCCAATCATGTATGATGATTTAGGAATAACTTTTATGTAATCTGTTTTGATTTCATTGATATTAATAAAAGACTTGTTTTGGTTTTATTGTGGGCTTTATCTATTTAAGTGTTTAAATAAGATATACCATAGTTTAGAGTAAAGCTTTTTATGGATTATGATGAGATCATAATAATGAGACCTAAAAGATGATAACTCTAAACTTAAATATTTCCTGGTCGTAGGATTACTAACTGGTAATTAGTAATCCGCAAAGATCGGTACATACTATGCTTGCTTCATTATGAAGGATGTCTGTTCTCATAGACATTTTTGTGGTGACACTATAGCTAGTATGTAGGTGCTTATTATAGAATAAGTTCACTGAACATGACTCACACAGCTGAACAACTGATGGAGTTCACTCACGTGTCAGCAGTTGTTCATATAGTGATAGTTGTACAAGTATCCTTAGACTTGAGGTCATCATAGTCATCTTGTGTACACTGAACTATGCTTTGGTTTAGTTCTTAGTCTCCAGGGACAATTATAAGGGCTCTACTGGGTATAGAAATTTGTACACGAAGATAGTGTATGATCAATAAAGGATCTACCCCTTCCAGTGAAGGAAGAGAATGTTCAATGCTGATCCACTTATGCTAGTTCAGGAATCTCTGGCCAGAGTGAATGAAATTAGAAAGGAGTTTCTAATTTACATTAAATAGAACTAAGCATAGTGAATGAGAAAGCAAATGATTAAATAAGATAGGCTTGACACAAGTTCCATGCCTTGTATTTAATCGTGACATTGTAGGGTAGAAGGAATTGATTGTACGATAACTACTCACTGAATAGGTTCTTGGTATTCTAAGCAGTGAATTCGTATTATCCGGATAGTCGCGATATGCTGAGAAGTATCCCTCACGATGTAGAATAAATATGATTAATTTATTAATCATATTTAATGAATTATAAAATTTATATAAATAATGATAAAATAGTTTTATTATTATTTATTTCTACTACCGGCTTAATATTGAATCTACAGGGTCACACCATAAAAGAGAATGATTTAATGGTGGAGGAATTAATTAATAATGGCTGGTAATTATTTATTTGTGAAATAAATAATTAATTAGCAGATTTAATAATTGATTAAATGAGATTTAGTTAATTCTAAATATTATTAATTAAGAATTTAATTTTGGAAATTAAATCAAGTGAGAGAATTATTTTTCTAAAGTGTTTAGAAAAGGGATTAATGATTAAAAGGTGTTTTAATTATTAGTTAATTGGTTAATAAGAATAATCAATTAAAGGGTTAATAATAATAATATTTTATGGAAAATTTTCAGCTGAAAATTTTGCCTATAAATATACTATTATAACCCCTATTTGCCTCAACCCAAATAATTAACCCTAATTCTAAATTAGAACAAGAGGGAGACAACTAATTCTCTCAACCTCTTCCTCCTCCATCACATTGTACTCTTGGTGGATACCGGTGGAGTGCTTCACACTTGAGGAGCAGCTGCTAGGGATTTCCGTTCATCGTTCTTGGATCGCTATTAAAGACCTCCATCTTTCCATTAAAGTAAAGTTTCTTAAGATAAACATACTGAACTACGAATTAAATATTATTTTTCGCATGGATCCTGCAGAGGGTTTCGGGTTTTTTTTTAAGATTTAAATTTACGTTTTCGTTGCGTTTATGTGCTAAAAACCCTTCAATGGCATCAGAGCTACTTGCGAAAAGTTTTTAATTTGTTTATTTGTTTAACTATTTTCGATATATGAGCATGTACGTGATTCGCCATGATTTGATGTTGATATAATATGCTTATATATGTATGGTTTTGAATATATGATATTAATGTGAGTTGTGAAATCATAAGATGATTATGTAATCTGTATATATACTGATATATACATGATTTATGTTTGTTCTAATTATGAGAATCATATTAGATACGGATTTTGAATTGGCTGCTGCAGATTTGCTGAAATCTGGGTCTGGTGTCTGATTTACGCAAACGAATACCCTATTCCATAGGTAAACGAGCGTCTGAACAAAACTGTTAGCTAAAGCTATCAACGACTCTTCTGTAAGGCGTTTGACGTCATTTACTGCTCGTAAATAGTGATTTTTGTTTTTCTAATTTGATTCTGATTTTTCTGATTTTTTTCATATATTTTTTTATGATTAGATCATGGATAATATGATATATTAAGATCAGATTATGTGTTTTAACATGCTTTTATGTGTTGTATGATCATAGTGAATGGATATGGCCTTTCGACCTTAGTGTAATGGTTTTGGTTTTGGTTTTAAATACGACTTACATGTCGTCAATCTTTGTAATCATAAATCTCGAATGTAACTCGAGTTATTCTTGTAAGTTCATTATATTAGTTTTACTTTCAATCTATGTAATGTAATTGAAGACTCAAGAAGGCTATCCAATGGAGGTGATACAAAGAAGAAGACGAGGCATACAAGAAGTCTATACAAAGAAGAAGACTTATGTAATAAGTAGTTGTATTTATTTTCATCACCATATTAGATTGACCTTGATCTTTATCATGAGCTTGATAAAGATCACATAGGATGGGGCCATAACCAAACATATTTACTTTATTGTAATTTACATTTACTTGTTTATTTAATTTTATATATGAGATATATGCCTATGTTTACCATGCGATGATAGATTTAGGTGAACTTAAATCAATATAAGGCGTGCTCTAGAAAATCTAGAATAGGAATCGTTTCTTGCCTTAACAATAATATTATGAATACAATCATGAGATTCTTGTGTTTATGAAACACGTAATTAAATATGAATTTTCAATATTGAGAGAAAGGATGATTCTGTCAAAAGCAGATTTCTATCTGTAAGAAAGGGGTATTAAGTGACGCCTCTTGACAATGCTCCCCCCGATCTGGGAATCATCTGATTATCGATTATTGATTTGAAATATTTAATTTAAAAGGAAGAATCTCTTTATAATATGATTATGATTGTAACATAATATAATCCCTCTAAAATTAAATAATATTAAGTAGTAATTGGCCAATGACGCAACGGGCTTGTGTCGGTCATAGCCTTCCAACATGGTAGAAAGTGGTTCTTATTTTAAAATCATTGTCGTTTCATGCTACAGCCGAGGGCTTTGATTTCGAAATAAGAAATACTTGTCTATTACATAGAGATGTGTACATTGAATTAGAATCTAATGGTCGTTACGTGCTACAGCCGTGGGCCGTTGGAGACTGATTCAATTGTACAAAATGTTGGGTTAGACTTGACTTAGAATATTGAGTTTGTCGTGCTACAGCCGTGACTCAATTATTCAAGAGGCTAAAGTTTTATTAGGGAATAACATAAGATGTAATTGACAAGAGTTGTCTGCCTATTGAACATCACATGACGTTTCGTGCTACAGCCGAGGTTGTGTGATGGAATATAGGATCCCTATTCCCACTAGTATTATGAATGCTTAATTTTGACTTAGGGGTTGTATAAATTAGATAAACTAGTGGGAACCACTTATAAATAAAGACCCGATTCATATAGTGTCTTAAAATGAAATTGAATATTTGCTAAGTGTTGTTATGTGTTCATCATTTACAGATTTACTATATTCGTTATGTCTTCTGCACTATCACTCTGGAGTATACTAGATGCTCACTAGTTGACTGGTCTTAATTTTGCTGACTGGCTTCGAAACTTGAGAACTGTTCTCAGGGTTGAGAAGCTGGAATATGTGCTTGACTCACCTAAGCCTACTGAACCTGCTAGCGATGCACATAATGATGAACATGTTGTGTATCGTAAGTGGATAGATGATGCAAATGTTGCTTAATACATCATACTAGCTTCCATGAACATTGAGCTACAGAAGCAACATGAGCATATGGATGCTCACACTATCCTTATGCATCTATAAGAGTTGTATGATGTGGCAGGGAGGACAGCTCGATATGAGATATCGAAGGAACTTTTCGGTTGTAGGATGTCTGAGGGATCATCTGTGAATGACCATGTACTTAAGATGATCAATTTGATTGAACGTCTTGGACAACTTGGTTTTGCCATGGATGGGGAGCTGAGCCAAGACTTGGTCTTGCAATCACTTCCGAGTTCGTTCTCGCAGTTTGTTGTGAACTTTCACATGAATAAGCTGGATGTCAGCCTGCCTGAACTCCACAACATGTTGAAGACTACGAAATCGAATTTTCCCCCTAAGAAGAGTTCTGTTCTTCTAATTGGTGAAGGTTCCAATCCTAAGAAAAGGAAGAAGAACCCTTCCAAGAAGAAGAAAGTAGGTGAGAAAAATCCGGTTCCACCAAAAGCTGAAGACCCCAAGAGCAAAGCTGTTTGCTTTCACTGTAACAAGGTGGGGCACTGGAAGAGGAA
This sequence comes from Apium graveolens, assembly GCF_009905375.1. Classification (NCBI taxonomy): domain Eukaryota; kingdom Viridiplantae; phylum Streptophyta; class Magnoliopsida; order Apiales; family Apiaceae; genus Apium; species Apium graveolens. The sequence goes on along the minus strand of NC_133652.1, from coordinate 273,804,695 downwards.
CTACAAGGTTTACCTTGCAGAATTGAAGAAGAAGAAGGGTAGTGAGACTACCGCTTCTGATTCAGGTATGTTCATGATCGAAGTTAATATGTCACTAAGTCAAATTTTTACTTGGGTATTAGATACCGCCTGTGGTTCTCATATTTGCAATTCGTTGTAGGGACTAAGGAGAAGTAGGACTCTTGAAGAAGAGGAGGTGATTCTACGGATGGGAAATGGAGCAAGAGTTGCTGCTGAAGCTGTAGGATCATTTCATTTACATATGCCTACGGGCAAGACTATTGTTCTAAATAATTGTTATTTTGTTCCCTCGATTGTGAGGAATATTATTTCTATTCCATGTTAGACTTGGCTGGATTTTCGTTTATTATTCAGAATAATAAATGTTTAATTCTTATAGATAACGTTCTTTATGGAAGTGATATTTTAAACAATGGTCTGTACGTATGTGACGTAGAGCATAATTTACTACAAATTGAACATACTAATAAAAGAAAAAGGGATGATGAAAATCTTACTTTCTTGTGGCACTGCGGACTTGGTCCTATTAGTGAAAATAGACCGCGAACATTGCATAAGGAAGGGTTACTTGACCCCTTTGATTTTGAATCATATCCTACATGCGAGTCTTGTTTATTGGGTAAAATGACCAAATCTCCATTTAGTGGACATGGAGAGAGGGCTGCAGATTTGCTAAGATTGGTACACACAGATGTATGTGGACCAATGTCTACGCAAGTCATGGGTGGATTTTCATACTTCATTGCTTTCATAGATGATCGATCTAGATTCAAATATGTATATTTGATGAAACACAAGTCTGAAGCCTTTGAAAAGTTCAAAGAATATAAGTATGAAGTGGAGAAACAAACCAAACATAGTATTATAACTCTTCGATCAGATCGAGGTGGTGAATACTTGAAAGGAGAGTTTCTAGCTTATCTCAAAAAAAATGGTATAGTCTCCTAGTGGACTCCTCCATATACTCCACAGTTGAATGGGGTATCTGAAAGGAGAAATCGAACTTTTTTAGACATGGTTCGGTCCATGATGAGCTATGCGAATCTTCCAGTATTCCTGTGGGGTTATGCATTGGAAACCTCAGCATATTTACTGAATAAGGTGCCTTCCAAATCTGTTCCTCAAACTCCATATGAGATATGGAAAGAAAGGAAACCGAGTCTTAAACACGTTAAGATTTGGGGATGTCCAGCTTATGTCAAGAAAGTTGACCCAGATAAGCTGGAATCTCGATCTGTAAAATATAATTTTGTGGGATATCCTAAAGAGACTTAGGGTATTACTTTTACACCGATCATCGGGTGTTTGTCTCCAGACATGCTACCTTCTTGGAAAAGCAGTTTATCCTTGAAGGAAACAGTGGGAGCAAAATTGAACTTAATGAAGTTCAAGAAGCACAAACTACTACGGATCAAGTGGAAACACCTGTTCAAACTGAACAACCTTCTGTGGAACAACCCATTCGTAGGTCAGGGAGAGTGTCTCGCCAACCTGAGAGGTATTATGGCCTTGTCATTGAGAATGACAATGAGTTGTCAATCATTGATGATGACGACCCTGTGACCTATAATGAGGCTATGAGTAGTGTTGACTAAGAGAAATGGCATAGTGCCATGAAATCCGAAATGGAATCTATGTATACCAACCAAGTATGAACTCTGGTTGAGGCGCCTGAAGGTGTTAAGCCTATTGGGTGCAAGTGGGTATACAAAAGAAAGATTGGAGCAGATGGGCAGGTGGAGACCTATAAGGCCAGGCTCGTGGCAAAAGGATTCAGACAAAGGCAATGGATCGACTTTGATGAAACTTTTTTGCCTGTAGCCCTGTTAAAATCAATTTGGATTTTGCTTGCGATTGCTGCTTACTACGACTATGAGATCTGGAAAATGGACGTGAAAACGGCCTTCTCAATGGGAAACTTGAAGAGGAAGTGTATATGACACAGCCAGCGGGTTTTCTTTCCAAGGGAAATGAACACCTAGTGTTTAAGCTGTTGCGAACTATATATGGTTTAAAGCAAGCTTCTCGTAGATGGAACATCTGTTTTGATGAGACAATTAAAGAGTTTGGTTTTATCAAAAACATAGATGAACCATGTGTCTACAAAAAGGTTAGTGGGAGCGCGGTAACATTTCTTGTATTGTATTGAAAGAGGAGACGTCAAGAGAGTTGACACACATAACAACGTAGCAGACCCACTCACAAAGCCACTTTCTCAAAGTCACTTTGATCGTCATAAAGACAAGATGGGTATTAGATACCAGAGTGATTGGCTTTAGTACAAGTGGGAGATTGAAAGAGATGTGTCCTAAGTCCAATCATGTATGATGATTTAGGAATAACTTTTATGTAATCTGTTTTGATTTCATTGATATTAATAAAAGATTTGTTTTGGTTTTATTGTGGGCTTTATCTATTTAAGTGTTTAAATAAGATATATTATAGTTTAGAGTAAAACTTTTTATGGATTATGATGAGATCATAATAATGAGACCTAAAAGATGATAACTCTAAACTTAAATATTTCCTGGTCGTAGGATTACTAACTGGTAATTAGTAATCCGCAAAGATCGGTACATACTATGCTTGCTTCATTATGAAGGATGTCTGTGTGGTGACACTATAGCTAGTATGTAGGTGCTTATTATAGAATAAGTTCACTGAATATGACTCACACAGCTGAACAACTGATGGAGTTCACTCACGTGTCAGTAGTTATTCACATAGTGATAGTTGTACAAGTATCCTTAGACTTGAGGTCATCATAGTCATCTTGTGTACACTGAACTATGCTTTGGTTTAGTTCTTAGTCTCCAGGGACAATTATAAGGGTTGTACTGAGTATAGAAATTTGTACACGAAGATAGTGTATGATCAATAAAGGATCTACCCCTTCCAGTGAAGGAAGAGAATGTTCAATGCTGATCCACTTATACTAGTTCAGGAATCTCTGGCCAGAGTGAATGAAATTAGAAAGGAGTTTCTAATTTACATTAAATAGAACTAAGCATAGTGAATGAGAAAGCAAATGATTAAATAAGATAGGCTTGACACAAGTTGCATGCCTTGTATTTAATCGTGACATTGCAGGGTAGAAGGAACTGATTGTACGATAACTACTCACTGAATAGGTTCTTGGTATTCTAAGCAGTGAATTCATATTATCCGGATAGTCGCGATATGCTGAGAAGTATCCCTCACGATGTAGAATAAATATGATTAATTTATTAATCATATTTAATGAATTAGAAAATTTATATAAATAATGATAAAATAGTTTTATTATTATTTATTTCTACTACCGGCTTAATATTGAACCTACATGGTCACACCATAAAAGAGAATGATTTAATGGTGGAGGAATTAATTAATAATGGCTAGTAATTATTTATTTGTGAAATAAATAATTAATTAGCAGATTTAATAATTGATTAAATGAGATTTAATTAATTCTTAATATTATTAATTAAGAATTTAATTTTGGAAATTAAATCAAGTGAGAGAATTCTTTTTCTAAAGTGTTTAGAAAAGGGATTAATAATTAAAAGGTGTTTTAATTATTAGTTAATTGGTTAATAAGAATAATCAATTAAAGGGTTAATAATAATAATATTTTATGGAAAATTTTCAGCTGAAAATTTTGCCTATAAATATACTATTATAAACCCTATTTGCCTCAACCCAAATAATTAACCCTAATTCTAAAGTAGAACAAGAGGGAGGCAACTAATTCTCTCAACCTCTTCCTGCTCCATCACATTGTACTCTTGGTGGATACCGGTGGAGTGCTTCACACTTGAGGAGCAGCTGCTAGGGATTTCCGTTCATCGTTCTTGGATCGCTATTAAAGACCTCCATCTTTCCATTAACGTAAAGCTTCTTAAGGTAAACATACTGAACTACGAATTAAATATTATTTTTCGCATGGATCCTGCGGAGGGTTTCAGTTTTTTTTAAGATTTAAATTTACGTTTTCGTTGCGTTTATGTGCTAAAAACCCTTGAGAGACGGGGTTTACGTTTCAGGGTACCTATCATCGAGCTAATATATGCTCGGGGAATGACGATTAACTTCAAATTCTGATTATAAAGATAGGATTCTTCACGGAACTGGAAGTTCTTGACACCTAATGTGTCGGGATAAGTGTAAGAGGATGTGGGACAGTTCATTAATGCGTAGGAGGCTGTGGGTCAGTCCAGCATAATGCCCTAATGCGGCCAAGGTGATGACCGAAAGGAAATTTATCCTTCTGCTAGTAGGGTAAAGTCAAACAATTGATACTTTGCCTGGTCAGCAAGGTATCGTGGTTTCTTCCAGAGGTTCCCTTCTTTCTACAAATTTAACTTGAATACAATTCCGTGTTGGAAAGCCCATTGGCTGATTTATCAAAAGAGTTGTCATTAATTGAATACTCGCACTTAAATAGTGCTTTGAACATTTCCACTTATATAATACCCTTATTATATATGTTCAAACTATGAAAAGGTTTGATTTTGAATCACCTTGTAACTTCATTTATGAGATGAATTTTTGAAAACTATTATATGTTGAACAGTAGTAGTTCAAGTAGTTTTCCTGAAAAGATATAAGTATTTTGAAGTATCTCGTAACTTCATCATTTAAACTTATATCTAATAAAGGATTATCTTATGCATAACAAAGATTTTCAGAAAAACCATCGATAAAGATACTTTGCATTATTAATCATAATATACATGTTATTTTGGTGAACTATTTTGCATACCTTGCTTCATTTCTTCATCACACAATAATAGCTAGGCAAGATGGCCAAAATCAAGCAGACCCACCGCAAGAGTGTGGGAACCATTCCGCGTCTACCCGCTGATATCTTAGCCTCCATTGCTGCAGAGGTAGATCTATCTATAGTTTACGTTCAGCTTTTAGGAATCAAATTATGTATAATTATAACTTGTGTTGGATAATGGAAAAGAACTGTAAACTTATTAAGTAATCATTTTGGGTTTGTAATAACTTTTAACTTGTGGATTCCAACGACTGTTACTTATTTCATTTCATCTCTGAGACTATAACGTGTTGTGAAGTGTGCATTATTGTGGGATCACAACATGCGGTTATTAATTTTTGATTTAAGTTAAGTGATATTAATGAAAAGAAAGACCGTGACAACCCGGATTCCCGATCCCGGATCTGGGGGTGTTGCATTGCTGGTGGAGGGGGGATTTGGTTGAGTTTCTTTGTCTTCCATTAATGATTGTTATCTGGATCTTAAACTATTTGTGTATCAACAGCAAGCTCTAATACCAATTGTTATGCCTTAAATCAACTGTAGAGGGGGGTAAATACAGTTAAACAATCAATTCAAAATTAAAAACTCAACAGATAAGAATAGTTTTTATATTACGGAATAAAAACTGATTACAATAATCTCTCAAAGGATGAACAGATATCCTTGAGAGCTGCTAGGTTATGTGTACGAGATATACCAATACACGGCACATTAAGTGTTAACCTAAATGTACTTATATACTGCACAATTACATAATCATTCAGTTGATATGATTTACATAAATAAGGAAACCTAATATATATCCAACTATTGATTGCTATAATAAGTAAAGTCCTACACCGCCATATATGTGCAAATCAAAGTCTTCTAGATAGAACCAATTACTTCCTGGAAGTTAGTTTTGACAGATGCTGATGGAAAAATGCTGATATTAAACTCTGATCTGTCAAATATTGATAGTCTTCATAAACTTTGATCTTCCAGTCAGTAAACTCTAATGACTAACTCTGATAGTTCTAAATACTGATATCATCAATTATATCTAACATGTGGATCATGTGTGTCATCTTAATAGCACTCTCTAAATACAAATAAATAAGTAAACACTGTAACTTTAAACTAGCTAAGACTACTAAAAATGACTAAAAAAGTAAATACTACAATTAGAAACCAGTAAAGACTATAACTAGAAACAAGTATAGAATACCAATACCACATCGACCATTATATGTTGTTGGTACCAGTCACCTGACTATATAATGTGTTAGATATATTTGATAATGTCATGGCTAATATGTTTTATGTTTAGCTTTTAGATCTTACGTGAACAGGATAAATCAGTACTTAACTGGAATCAGTACTTATACTAAAGGTCAGGACTTAAGGGATATCAGTACTTATGTTATCAGGAGATAATCATCAGAAGATAGATATCAGAACTTAAGTGCTGAAGGACGATCAGATAAGGACAGTAGCTGATTAAAGTAAAGAAGATCAAGATAAACATAGGAAGAGATATGCATGAAGAAGGGATTCTATAAAGAATGGAATACTTGGAAGTAAAGATATCTGATTGATATATATTAGGAAGCAGAATTATATTCCATATCAATTAGCGATTATCTTGTAACTGTGTAGTATATAAACACAGACATAGGGTTTACACTATAAGTGTTATCATTATCGAGAATATTAAGTATTGTAACTCTAGCAGCTCTCGTGTTTTTTTGTTCATCACTGAGAGGTAACAGTTCCATATTGTACAGAGTTTATTGTTCCAATAAAGTTTGTTTTCTGTTACTTAATATAAAAAGTTTGATTTGATTGTATTATACACTGTATTCAACCCCCTTCTACAGTGTGTGTGACCTAACAAGTGGTATCAGAGCTAATCTGTTAACACACATACAGTTAAAGATCCAAACACAATCATGTCTGACACAGAAACTCCAACTAAGCCTACCAAAACTGAGGAACCATCAAAGACACAAATTCAGAGTCGATATGAGACCATCAGAGTTCCCATACTGAGACCATCTGAATATCCCATATGGAAGGTAAGGATGACCATGTTCCTGGAAGCAACAGATCCAGAATACCTTGATAGAATCAAGGAAGGGCCTCACAAGCCTACCAAGCTCACTGTTGCAGTTGCAGGTGAAGCAGCAAAGACCGTACTAAAGGAGAAGAGTGATTATACTGCTGAAGATATAGCATCAATTGCTAAGGATGCTAAGGTACGACATTTACTGCATAGTGCCATTGATAATGTAATGTCAAATAGGGTAATCAACTGCAAGACTGCTAAGGAGATATGGGATGCTCTGGAAACAAGGTGTCAAGGAACTGACACAATTAAGAAGAACAGGAAGACAATACTCACTCAAGAGTATGAACACTTTGACTCAAGGACTAATGAGTCATTGACTGATGTATATGATAGATTTGTCAAACTCTTGAATGATTTGTCATTGGTTAATAAGGAGTATGATCTTGAAGATTCAAACCTTAAATTTCTGTTAGCCCTTCCTGAATGTTGGGATTTGAAGGCAACAACAATAAGAGACAACTGAAATCTTGATGAAACAACTCTTGATGAAATCTATGGAATGCTCAAGACTCATGAACTTGAGATGGAACAAAGAAGCAAGAGGAAAGGAGGAAAGTCAAGAACGGTTGCTCTTAAGGCTGAAGAAGAATCCCCTCAAGCAGCTACCTCGAGGAAGGACAAGGGTAAAGCTCTTTTTACAAAGTCTGATACTGAGTCATCAAGTTCTGAAAGTGATGATGACTCAGATACTGAAAGCTTGTCTCAAACTGATGCTGATGAGGAGATGATGAAGCTGTGTGCTCTTAGGTGAAAGGAATCACAAAGATTGCGTACAGAAAGTTCAAGAAGGGAAAGAAGTTTTCCAGGAAAGGCATAAATTCTGATAAGAAGAATTTCAGAAGATCTGAAGGAAGAGGAGGAAAGTCTGACAGAGGAGATTACAACAATGTTAGATGCTATAATTGTGGTGAGAAAGGCCACATATCTCCTGATTGCAAGAAGGTAAAGGGTGACAAAGGCAAGGCTCTTGTCACAAAGCAGAAAAGCTGGACAGACACCTCAGATTCTGAAAGTGAAGAAAATTATGCATTGATGGCAATTGCTGATAAAGAAAGTGGTGAGAGCAGTTCTGAAGCTGCTGAAACAAAGGTACCTCAGACTACTTATGCTTTTCATACTGATGATATTAATGAGTTGAGAAGATATCTTAAAACCATGTTTGTTAGTTATAGAGATCAAACGTTAACATGTGAGAGATTAACTTCTGAAAACCTTGCTTTTAAGAAAAGAAATGATTTCTTAGAAAAAGAGTTAGTCTTGTTCCATCAAACTCAGAAAGATAGAGATGATGCTTTCTATGTTAGGGATGAAGTGCTAAAAATAAATGAATCTCTAAAAGTTGAGTTAGAAAAGGAAAAAGAGATTATCAGGACATGGACCAACTCTGGCAAAACAACTCAAAATTTGCTAAGTAATGGAAACTGGAAAGAGGGCTTAGGTTATGAAGAAGATAAAAATGATAAAGGAACTGTAGAAATTAAGCCTGTTGATAAACAAAAACCAAAGTTTAAACCTGTTAAGTTTGTAACTGTAAAGTCTGGAAATGAGAAATCAGAAGTTAAAAAGGAGTTAACTTCTGACAAACTAAAACAGGAAAAGACAGCTGAAGTAAACATAGGCTTAATGACAAAGAAGCAGCTTAAGCATAAGCTGAAAGATGTCAAGAATGCAAACAAGGTAAAAACACCTAGGAAAAATAGGAATGGAAAGGAAGGTGTGAATAAAAGCAATGATTATAAATCTGTTTCTGATGCTCCTAGGAAGACTTGTCATAACTGTGAAAGTTCTAACCATCTGGCTTCTTTTTGCAGGAAGAATAAGAATATTAACTCCTTATCTTCAAAATCAGGAGTTAAGAGTCAGTCTGTTAGATACAAACCGCAAAATCCTTATTTTCATTGTGGTAGTTTATGGCATTCCATTTATACTTGTAAGGAATATCATAGTTTGTACTATGATTATTATCAAATAAAACCTTCTTTAAAGAAAGTTTCTATTGTTCTTTCTAGTGTAAATTCTGATTCAAAGTCTGATAGTGTAAGTTCTGATAAGAAAAATGTTAACATAAATTCTGATGCTAAATCCGCTGCAAATGTTAACAAACTTAAAAAGGCCAAAGGATCCAAGCAAGTCTGGGTCCTTAAAACTAATAATTAGTGGTCTTTTTGATTGCAGGGCAACAGGAAAAATATTTTAGTTCTGGACAGTGGATGTTCAGGACATATGACTGGAAATAAGGCCCTGCTGTCAGACTTTGTGGAGAAAGCTGGCCCAAGTGTTTCTTATGGAGATGGCAACATTGGAAAAACTTTGGGATATGGCAATATCAATCTTGGGAATGTCGTCATTAAAGATGTAGCTCTGGTCTCAGGACTTAAACACAACCTACTGAGTATAAGTCAAATTTGTGACAGAGGTTATCATGTTGATTTCTTTGCAGAACATTGTGAAATAGTTAGTAAATCTAAAGGAAAAGTTGTTTTGAAGGGATTCAGGCGTGGTAACATTTATGAAGCTAAGCTTTCAACAAGTTCTGATGGTTCTGCAATCTGTCTGATGAGTAGAGCATCAATTGAAGAAAGCTGGAATTGGCACAAGAAACTCTCTCATTTAAATTTCAACAAAATAAATGAACTGATCAAGAAAGATCTTGTGAGAGGACTGCCAAAATCAGTGTTTGCTCCTGATGGTCTTTGTGATTCATGTCAGAAGGCCAAACAAAGAAAATCTTCATTCAAGAGCAAGACTGAATCATTAATTCTTGATCCTTATCATCTACTTCATGTTGATCTATTTGGTCCAGTGAATGTCATGTCTATTGCAAAGAAGAAATATTCATTGGTCATAGTGGATGAGTTCACCAGATACACATGGGTGTATTTCTTGCACACAAAAAGTGAAACTGCATCTATATTAATTGATCATGTCAAATATCTGGATAAACTGGTCAAAGATTCTGTAAAAGTTTTAAGGAGTGATAATGGCACTGAGTTCAAGAATCTGATAATGGAAGAATTCTGCAAAAATCATGGAATAAAGCAGGAATTTTCTGCTCCTGGAACTCCACAGCAAAATGGAGTTGTTGAAAGAAAAATAGGTTTCTCATTGAAGCTGCATGTACAATGCTTGAAGAAGCGAAGCTTCCAACCTATTTCTGGGCTGAAGCTGTGCAGACTGCTTGTTTTACTCAAAATGCAACACTCATTAACAAGCATGGAAAAACACCATATGAGATGGTGAAGAAAAAGAAGCCAAATCTGAAATACTTTCATGTATTTGGATGCAAATGTTTTGTTCTCAAGACTCATCCTGAACAGTTATCAAAGTTTGATCTAAAAGCTGATGAGGGAATCTTTGTTGGATATCCACTTTCCACAAAAGCCTTCAGAGTCTATAATTTGAGAACAAAAGTAGTCATGGAATCTATAAATGTCTCTTTTGATGACAAGAAGATTACTGGTCTTCAAGATTTCATTGACCATAATCAGCTGAGATTTGAAAATGAAGACTCAAATTCTGATACTGAAAATCCCGACAGTCTAAATTCTGATACTTCCAACTCTGATGGATTATACCCTGATGTTATTGAAACAGTGGGGACTTCGTCAAAGGAAGATGCACCAATGCAGGGGGAGCATACTCCAGATCTTATCACATCTCAAGAAGCATCAGAACATACATCTGGCTCTTCAAGTACTGATTCGTCAAGTTCTGATAAGCCAAGTTCTGATAGTACTGAAAATCTAAATACTGCAGAATCCAACTCAGAGAGCATAGTTTCAGGGGGAGCATCAGAAAATGAAAATGAAGACAGCATGAATCATGGGGGAGCATCCAGTTCTAGAGGAAACCTTCCATCTGCAAGGAAGTGGACAAAATCACATACACCTGATTTGATAATTGGAAATCCTGATGCAGGTGTCAGAACTAGAACAGGTACTTCGAATGAATGTCTTTACAATTCTTTTCTCTCTCAGACTGAGCCAAAGAAAGTGGAAGAAGCTCTTCAAGATGCTGATTGGGTGCAAGCAATGCAGGAAGAGTTGAATGAATTTGAAAGAAACAAAGTTTGGACCTTAGTGCCAAGACCTAAGAATAGATCTGTTGTTGGTACAAAGTGGGTATTCAGAAACAAAACTGACAGTGATGGCATAATTACAAGGAACAAGGCAAGACTGGTTGCAAAAGGATATTCTCAACAGGAGGGAATTGACTATGATGAAACATTTGCACCAGTTGCTAGGTTAGAAGCCATAAGGATATTCATGGCTTATGCTGCTCACAAAAAGTTTACTGTCTTTCAAATGGATGTGAAAAGTGCTTTTCTCAATGGAGAATTGGAGGAGGAAGTATATGTTGAACAACCTCCAGGCTTTGTAGATTCCAAACATCCAGATTATGTCTACAGGCTTGATAAAGCACTTTATGGACTTAAGCAAGCTCCTAGAGCATGGTATGAGACTTTAGCTCAGTTTCTTCTGGAAAGTGGATTCAACAGAGGGACTATAGACAAAACACTGTTCTATCTCAACCATGGAAAGGACTTACTTCTGGTTCAGATTTATGTTGATGATATCATTTTTGGATCTCCAAATGACAAACTTTGCAAAACGTTTGCTACACTAATGCAGTCAAGATATCAGATGAGTATGATGGGAGAACTTAGCTATTTTCTGGGCCTTCAAGTCAAGCAGAGTGAAGAAGGCACTTTTATTTGTCAATCTAAGTACACCAGAAACTTGCTGAAGAAATTTGGAATGCAAGATTGTTCAAGTGCATCCACTCCCATGGCCACTGCAACAAAACTGGATAAGGATACTGGTAAATCAGTAGATATTACTGACTACAGAGGTATGATTGGCTCACTCCTCTATCTAACTGCTAGTAGACCAGATATCATGTTTGCTACCTGTCTTTGTGCAAGATTTCAAGCAGATCCAAGAGAACCTCACTTAACAGCTGTAAAAAGAATCTTTAAGTATCTTAAAGGAACAGCTGATCTAGGATTATGGTATCCTAGAGAATCAGATTTTAAATTAATAGGTTACTCAGATGCAGATTTTGCAGGTTGCAAAATTGACAGGAAAAGCACAAGTGGAAGCTGCCAATTTCTTGGAGGCAGATTGGTTTCTTGGTATAGCAAGAAACAAAAGTCAATTTCCACATCAACTGCAGAAGCAGAGTATATTGCTGCAGGAAGCTGTTGTGCACAGATTCTTTGGATGAAGAATCAGTTACTGGATTATGGGTTAACATATTTCAAAATCCCTATTTACTGTGATAATCAAAGTGCTATTGCTATGACAGGTAATCCAGTTCAACACTCTATGACAAAGCACATCAGCATCAGGTATCATTTCATCAGGGAACATGTGGATGAAGGTACAGTGGAATTGCGTTTTGTTCCCACAGATCAACAAGTAGCAGATATCTTCACAAAACCATTGTGTGAAGCTACCTTTACAAGATTGGTAAATGAACTTGGAATGATTTCAGGTTCTTTCTCTAAATCTGTTTAAATTTGTTCTGTGTTATCAGAATTTATGCTCAGTATTTACAGAATTAATCTCATTATGTATTCTGTGCTTAATTGATAAATGTCTTTAAGTACTGACTGTTGTCTGATATATATCTCTTAACTCTAATAAGTGATATATATGTTTAAGTAATTGTTCAATCCTATGAGGATAAATGTGCTAGATATTGACCTACTAGTCTTCAATAAACAGATGATCCCTTGAAAGGAGTAATCATTTCTGTGGAAATTTTATGACACCAGCAAATTCTGATACTTGAGCTTAGTTTAGTTTACTTTGATTTATCTTATTACTAAGTCACAAATTAGAATAATGCTACTCATCTGTTAAGTTCTGATTCTAGTAAAACTGCTGAATGTACTAGTGATGACAAACCTCACTAATTAAAAAAAAATCAAAGAATAATATCAGGTACTCCTTTGAGATCTAGAGTAAAAATGTGAAAAGGACGACCCAAGTGCATAGCTGGTATTAAGTAAATATGCATTAGAACAACAAAATATTTTCTTGGTGACTTTTCAACACTCTATGATTACTGGAGAAATACTCTGATAATAGCATAAACTCTGATAAGCAGTCGTGACTCACTTACACTGAGAAGCCACTGTAAAAGAGACTTTCAAAAGATGCATAAAATTAGCACACAATAGTTGAGGTGGACTCAAGCATGAACTCATTCATCAGTAGGATTCAGAATAATGACAACTCTTTAGCAAAATTTTAATTATGCCTTATTTCTAAGATGTACGGAAGTGAATCAGACTTTACTCCTTATTGGTTATTTAGCTTAATGCACACACAAATCACTCCATATGAATGATGAAATTTTTGTGGTGGTCTATGTTATTTTAGATAAATAGTCACTGTGTCACTTTGCACAAATTCTGAGGACAAGTTCTAGTTGCATGTTCTGATGGTTAAGATCTGAAGACTATAACTCAGAACTTGTATGAAGACTTACTAAGATAGATGTTCCTTTTTTGAGTTAAGACATTATGTTCTGATGACTGTTAAGTTTTGGTATAGGTCTAAGTTCTGATTTTTCAGTCTAATCCTTTACTTGGCTTATCTGTGAATAAAATTTGATAACAGTCTCAGTTTAATCTAGAATATGTTGAAGTGGAAGATAAATGGTCATTTAGGCTAGGGTTCATGGTGTTTGTACCTGTACAGTCCAATGTTACTGGTGCGGTTTAAATCATGTCTCCTATTTCCAATGAATGTTATTCTTTTTCAAAGTCTTGGGAGACGAGGTAGAATTAATTCTACCTGTCAATATTCAATGTCTTTGCGTCTCCTGGCATTCTCTTGCCTATATAACCAACCACTTCACATTAGCCTTCCCATCAAATCTTTTCTCACAAACTTAACTTCATATCTTTTTCTATCAAAAACATCATGGTCAGATTCAACATGTTTTTGAACTACCAAAATTTCAATATGGAGCTAAGCTGCGCCGACTGGCAGCAGGAATGGCACGTTACTGCCATTCCTGAGGAGATATGGGGCTCTGTCCCACAGGAGGTGCTGACCCAACTTCTGTTCTTCGAGATGGATTACCAGCTCCATCTTGATCGATTGGAGGAGGAAAGGCGGGAGGCTATCCGTCAGCAAGAGCGAATCATTCGACTCGCTATCTTGTTTGTCGAAGATAGGAAGAGGAAGATGACTTAATCTCGTCTTCTTCCTGTTCTTCTTCATCCTCAGCATTGTCAGGCTTCTTAGCTAGGACTAAAGCTGTTGATGTTAGGATTAGAAGCTTAGGACAAGATTGTAAAAGTTCTGATGTAATTTCAATTTCATCAATGTATTATCTTGATATATTAATGGAATTTGTTTTTGTCTTATGATCTTATCTCTGAGAAATTTTGATACGCATTGATAAATCCTGATAAATATTCTGATGATCATATAAATTGTGTTTGACTTTAAGTTCTGATAATATTTTATCAGTACTTATTTAACTGATTGATTTTACTCATTCTCACACGCAGATTTTTTTTCAGAATATTAATATTGCAGAGTAAAAATATTTGAATTCGTGGGAACAGTTTCAATTTTAAATTAAAACTGATTCACCTTGATTAATGGAATCTGGGTAAGTGGAACGGTTTTTCCTTGAAAAACTGCAAGTGGGTGGTAACTATTCCTTATTTACCGTGCCCATTACTTTTTGCCTTATCTATGTATAACAGTTGTCAAGGTATTTACCACTACTTTTAAATGCATGTCTGCCATGTGTCCTCAACGGTTACTTTTTGTGTATAAGTAAAAGAGAGCAAAGATTGTCAAATCTTTTATTTACTCTTATCTTTTATCTCTCTCTTTACTTTTATACTCTCTCATCTACTGACGTTTTTTTTCATTGAGACATTTTCTTAAACGCATTACAGGATACCGATTTCTTTCAAACTGTAATGGCACCCAAGGACATTATCTTCAATGGAGCAAAGTTTGTTCCTAATAACTTCTCTGCAATACTTAACACGTCAGAGGCACCCTCTGAACTTCATTTTATTCAGGATTTTCTCACTAGTTCTGATATTGGGTTCGCTCTCACTGAGCCTAAATCTGTGTCTGGAGTTCAAGTACTGGAATTCTGGAGGAGTGGAGTATATGACGATGGTGGTGCTCAAGGGTCTCCAAGTATAATCTTTTCATCAGGGGAAAATGAGTATGTTGTGACTCTGTCTACGGTTCGACAGGCACTACAGCTACCTGAGGACTGTGTTTATTCTACTGTTGATGACTCAGTTCTTCAGAACATGATGGTCAGTCTGGGATATGAAGGAACATTGACCAAGCTTGGACAGTTGAAGAGATCTTTCATACAGAGGGAATGGAGTTTCTTCTTTGACTGCATTACCAAAGCTTTTGCCAACAAATGTTCAAATTTTGATGCAATTCCCATATTCAGCCAACAAATCGGGTATGCTCTTTTAAATCAAACTGATTTTGAATATGCTCGTGCAGTATTAGGTTCCATTGGGGATAAGATGACAGAAGATCGCAATACTGTATATTTTGCAAGATTTTGTCAGCTTATTTATAGCTTTTGTTGTAATCAGCCCCAAAATTTTGGTGATCTAATTCCATCTTTCAGAATAGCTAAAAGAGCTTTCACTGATTTATTATCTTCTGATAATAAGAAGGCTGTGTTAAGACCCCTCTTAATACCTTTATCTGTTAAACAAGCCTTAATCACCTATGATCCTGTTAAGTACACTGCACTTTATCCTGATGTTCAAACATCAGAACCTGGTTCATCAGCACCTACCACCTCTACTCAGCCACCTCAAATCTCTAAACCTCAATCTTCAGAACATACTTCTCGTACTCCTCAACCATCCCTCAGAACATATCTAAAATCATATGTGAAGTCTTCTTCTTCCCAATCAAAGAGGACACAGACTGTTCCTCAAACATCTCAAAAGAGAAGGAGAATGGCATTGAGAGATGAATCAAATTCTGAGGAACTGGTTTCTGCTCGAGAAACTGTGATCACTGCAGCTGAGACAAAGATTTCTAAGAAGGATTCTGAACTTGGGGGATCTAGGCTTCTCAAGAGGCTTAGAAGAATGACAATTCCTGAAACTCCCAAGGAATCTAGATTAACAAGGAAGTACAAGAAACAGAGGGCAAAAAGGCCAACTTCAGATGATGAAAAGGAAGCTGCTAAGGAAGGGGATCAGGAATCTCTGATCTCACCAAACAAAGAATTTGATCCAGTTATTTCTTCTCCATCAACTACATCTCAGGAAGCTGTTTCTGACAAGGCTAATAAACCATCTATGTCTCCAGTTGTACCAGGCACAAGTGATGATATTGTTATTCCAAACTTGGTAGTGCCTGGAGTAATTCACTTAGAAGCTCCAACAATAACTGATCCTTTATCAACACCTGTTACTGATGCTGTTAACACTCCAGATTTATCTAAGTCACCTTCTTTGCATCTTGACACTGATGATCAGACTTTAGGTGAGCATCAGGATATGGCTGTTGATCAGAACTTAGCATCAGATCAGCAATTAGAGGATGCTGAAGCCTCCATTGCTACTCACACTGCTATTTTATCAGATGATACTGATTCTATAAGTTCTGATGCTTCCCATGCTGGAGAAACTGGTGATGCTGCTCCAACTGATAATGTTGTAGATACTGATGCAGCAGGTCCTTCTGGACATACTCCTCAACAGACTCTTACCAAGTCTGAGATGGTTCAGAAATTTGTTACCAGGGAGGCACCAGTGCCTTGGAGTGAAACTCCTGCAGGACAGGAGTGGACTAAGGAATGGAACTCAGTTTCATGTGTTCCAAATGACAAACATCTTGCTGAGCATTTGACAAAAGCTGATGAAATGTTAAATTCTGATGATTTCAAAACCCAGCTTAGAGTCACTGCATTGAGTACAAAACATCTACAACGACTTCATTCTACTACTCATGCAGAGCTACACAAGATTCAGGAGAACTTTATCAAACAGGAACAAGTTTGGAAAATTGATAAGAAAAAGTTCTTCCAATCTTCTATTGATAGGATTGCTTACATTGAGAAGACTCAAGATCGTCAACAAGCACAGATTACTGAAATTCTGAAAAATCAAGCTTCTCAGCAATCACAACTAACTGAAATCCAATTCTCAGTGGAATTGCTTATCTCTCTTCTACTTCCTGCTGATGCCAAAAAGGGGGAGAAAGTAATTAAGTCCAAATGCAAGGATGACAAGACACTGCAAGGAAAGGATGATGAAAGAGATGACCAAGGAAACTCTAGAATGGGTGGAGGTCATAGTCAAGGTAAAAGATTCTCATCAAGAGAAGCTGAAATTATAAGTCACAGGATAAGTTCTGATACTGGGAAGAGAATAAGTTCTGATACTGGTAAAAGAATAAATTCTGATGAACTTCTAGATCTGGATGAAGAAATTACTGATAACAAGGATAATCTTGCTCTGATTTCAAGAAAAGTTCTTAAAACAACCTCTGACATGGCTCAAGTTGTTCAGAGTCAAGAAATTGTAAGGTCTGATATTCAAAAGAAGCAAGTAACATCTGACATAGCTCAAGTTAACTTGATATCAAAAAATAGATCAAAGACACTCCTACCAGGATTCACTAAAGCTAAACAGACTCAACCTTTGAAGACTACTGCAAGTGTTTTTGAAGCAAGGGTAATTACAGGAAAGGAAGCAAGAGACAAAACTGGATTGGGAAGTGTTAATGAAAGAAGAGTACACAACACTACCAATGATCCAACTTCCTTGAGTGAAGCAGGTATTGGAGCAACTCCTGAAAGATTGAATCAACTGGAATCTGTACAGATGGTTTACCATACCTACTTGAAAGAACACATCATGTTGTATTTCATGACAGATGGTAGGGTTTATCATATAAGACAAAATGCCATTCCATTGAAGTATTTTGAAGAATTGGAGCATGTACTTTGCTTACTTCAAGTGGGTGACAGAATAACAGAAAGTGCTGCAAACTACTTAAAAGAACAGATTCAGAGACAGAAAAGACTTTATTCTGTTAAGTCTGACAGCATATATGTTCCAAAGTACAAAAATCACAATGGTGATATTGTTGATATGAAGCCAAATACTGCACAAATCAGAACATATCTTGGTATTAAGGGACTTGAATTCAATCTAGAGTCTGACAAAGCTTATGTCATAAGACTAGATCAGGAGTTGAGAAAAGCGAAGATTAATGATCTCAGAGCCGCAATCTTTCAAACTGGTAAAGATACTGCAGAGCTTAAAGATGTCAAACGGAGAATGTTTGATGAACTCAGATATGCTGAGAAATGCTTGCTGAAGAACTATCTTAGAACAACTCCTGACATCAGAGAGATCAGAAAATGATGAAGCCAAGTTGAAGATCTACAACTGCTTAAATTCTGATATTTATACAGACTGAAGTGATTATCAGAAGTTGAAATTGGTAAAAGCTTTAAGGACTGTAAGTTGTAGTTATCTAGTCTAATTCTTATGCATTTGTACTTAATGTTTTTGACATCATCAAATATCTGTTAAACTTGTATATCATGCTAATTTACAAGTTGGGGGAGATTGTTAGATATATTTGATAATGTCATGGCTAATATGTTTTATGTTTAGCTTTCAGATCTTACGTGAACAGGATAAATCAGTACTTAACTGGAATCAGTACTTATACTAAAGGTCAGGACTTAAGGGATATCAGTACTTATGTTATCAGGAGATAATCATCAGAAGATAGATATCAGAACTTAAGTGCTGAAGGACGATCAGATAAGGACAGTAGCTGATTAAAGTAAAGAAGATCAAGATAAACATAGGAAGAGATATGCATGAAGAAGGGATTCTATAAAGAATGGAATACTTGGAAGTAAAGATATCTGATTGATATATATTAGGAAGCAGAATTATATTCCATATCAATTAGCGATTATCTTGTAACTGTGTAGTATATAAACACAGACATAGGGTTTACACTATAAGTGTTATCATTATCGAGAATATTAAGTATTGTAACTCTAGCAGCTCTCGTGTTTTTTTGTTCATCACTGAGAGGTAACAGTTCCATATTGTAACAGAGTTTATTGTTCCAATAAAGTTTGTTTTCTGTTACTTAATATAAAAAGTTTGATTTGATTGTATTATACACTGTATTCAACCCCCTTCTACAGTGTGTGTGACCTAACATAATGTTTCTTTCAGGGGCTATATAGCGAGCAATCCTCAACATACTCACCCGCATATACCATTACATGTACTCAATAGGAGATATATACGCGCCCACAACTCTCCTACTGAGCAACATATGCCCAATACATATCAAGATGGTTAGGCCGCTGAAAAGAAGACCGTCTCTCAAACCTCACAAAAGTAAAGTCAAACGGATCATTTGGTATATGTTGCATCATACCAAACTGTTTGAGTACCCTATTAGGATACTGGTACTCAATAAATTCAAAAGCCACCAGAGGGATACATAAATACCCATATGGCGGCAAGCCCGAAATAATACATCATTAGAATCAATCTTTCTCTCATTAAATCTGATATGCAGCTGCCATGTAACCTAATAGAGCTGTAAAATGTACAAATCACACTAGTAATTACGTGTATGATGGTGGCGGTTAACTCTCCTTAAGGTCACAGGCTCGGTTCACGTGCGTCCTCCCTCATCCACCGAAGCTCCCGATGAGGCGCAATCTCTGGCTTTCATGTTGATACCTTATATGCTCAATCTAGAAGAATCATGATGTACCAGTTAAGGGTGATGACAGACCTGTCGGTAACTCTAGTCAATCCTCTATAAAAGTAAGTTGGAATAGTTGCACCCAAAGCATAATTATGAATCTCTGTCTCCCATATCAACAAATGCATATATTGAGGGATGCACGATATCTCATGAAGATGAAGGGACTAGTACGCCCCTAATGATGAACAACATATATTTGTACATGCTCTCTACAATGCGTCTTGATCGAAGAATCATTCATGCATCTACTATCAGGTCTTGATCTGTATCGGATCCTCAACTAATGAAAATATATTCGATCCTTATAGAACAACTCATAATCTTTTCTAACATACTCGGATCCTCCTAGTCTCCAACCACCAATCTTTCGGGGGCTCAAGCTCAACGTGGGTGAATGGGCATCCTCATAAGGTAAAAGTCATCTCCTCACAAAATAAATAAAATGTGTTCATTTCTGGACTTCACCTCTGAATGAAGGCCGTAATAAGTCGAATATCATTGTTTGAAACCACATAGGGCTTCCCAAATGATAGGTCCATATTATTGCATATTATTAATACATATTTTATGTCCGTTTTCGTAATTTTATTAATAAATAAATTTTTTTACTTTGTTTTGTAGGAAAATAAATAAAATCAGAATTTGAGTTGGAAAATGAGCAAATAAGGAAGGAGGTGGACTATTATAGAAGTCAAGGGAATTGGAAGATAAATAGAATCCTTATTGGAGAAGAAGAAGAATTTACTTTAAGAATCCTACTTATATTCCAAGACCCAAACCCTCATATTTTCCCTGTATATATGGGTCTCCCCTCTTGTATTTTACACTTCCAACACCCAACACACCCAAGACACTCAATTAGTTATTTGTTTTGTTCATCTTTTTATGTGTAGCTAAATTTGTTCCCTAGAATGAAGATGGAGTTAATTTAATTGCTTTGATATCTTTTCATTCCTATTATTTGATTCTCATGATTTTTCTTAGTGCTTAATTGTTTAATTGACAAAGTGATTTTGATATATTATTGTTACCGGATTTATTTTTCATAGCCTATGCTTGCTCCATGAAGTTTTGATGGGTTATTGTTAGATAACAAGTTTCATAGTATATGCTTGTCTCGTTAATTAAAATTTATTTGTGAAGAAAAGAGAATTGATTTTAGGGTGAGTTGATTTTAATTTTGATTGATTAACGGATTCGGATTCCTAGGTTTTCCATATTATTTGATCTATTTGCTAATTAGGTTAATTCAAACTCCTCTCAAATCTTATTGTCTAGTTCGCCTGATTTAAATTGTTAGGGTTTTGAAAATTCATAGTCTCTGTGGATCGACCTGTATTTGCTACAATTAACCGCTGTGCACTTGCAATTATTTTGGACAAGAAGATCGCTAGGAGGCCTCGCCGTCTCTTTTGGATTTTTTGAAAGCACTTTTCGGTATTCCGTATCACCTCTCTATTTTTTTTCTTCTCACTTTTATTATTGAAAACTCCAAAAAAAATTGAAAAATTCAAAAATATTAGTTAGTTAATTGTTAAAAACCAATTTGTTGCATCATTCATTCTCTCACGTAGGATCACATCATCTAGATTTTTTTTGTATTTATTGTTTTCCATCTTATACAATTGTGGTGATTGATGGAGGAAAGAGGTACGTACAATTTAGAATAATACATGTAGTGTAGTGCATCCATAAGTGTTTTTTATCTTGTTCTTTGTGTGCTGCATCATCTAATCAATCTTAAGGGCGTCACCCCATTACAAGATAAGATGAGGGATTTCATCAACCTTTCCTTGGCCCAAAAATCACCAATTCCTTCATCTTGTATTCACCCACCTTAATAAAATTAAGTAGACGTTGGCCCCTAGGATTTCGAGCTCAATTAGGAAGGTACCTAAAAGAGGAAGTAAATTTGGAATTATTAGAACTTTTGGTGACAAGGCAAGTGTATCACTTACCTCGCCAATTTGGATTGGTGACCAGGCTAGCGGTTCTCTAATTCAGCGCCTTGTTTACAAGGAAGTGCCTCCGCTTACCTGGCCAAACGGTTTGAATAAATCTAGATTTATAGACTTTTTGATGGTCCAAAAGTTAGGAGTTGTCTAGATTATTTTTAGTATTACCCATAGATCTAAGATTTTCTTTTTGATTTTCCAATTATTTTGAGTGTTTACTTATAGATTTTGTCTGCTACGTGATTACTTGTCTTATATGCAAAGTAATTGGGTTCGAGACCATTCATCTAGATTAATAAGACACTCTAACCTTTCATCTCCTAAAGTAGTAAGGCAACTCGAATTTTCTTCACCCACTAACTTCTCTTCACCCACTAAAATTGATTCAAAAGAAGAAGTAGAAATTCCACCTGTAATCATGGTTGTCTCACTTAAAGACCGTTGTTATCCCGCTCGTTCCACTGAACCCTCATGTATAGTCCTACCTGAAGTAACCGTGAACAATTTTGAAATCAAACATCACCACATAAGCATGTTGCATAGGTTTTCTGGGATAGAGGGAGAGGATCCATATCTTTTCATTCGAGAATTTCAGGAAGTATATGCTTTACAAAAACTCCAACAACTTAGCTCAGACTCCATTAGGCTCAGACTTATTAACTTTGCTTTAAAAGAAGAGGCTAAACAATGGTTGTATAGTCTACCCGTTAATTATATTTCCACGTGGGATGGATTTGTGTCTATCTTTCTTAAAAAATGTTTTCAAAACCATAAGGCAAACACACTTAGGAATGAAATTAACCAATTTCAACAAAATCGAAATAAGTCTTTTTGGAAGTATTTTGCTAGATTTAAAAAGCTTTTGTCTAAGTGTCTTCAACATGGTATAGAAAAATAGAGACTTTGTAAAATTCTTTATGAAGCCTTAGACAGTCAAACCACTGCTTTGTTAGAGTCTATGTGCCAAGGTAAATTTATGGATAAAACTGAGGAAGAAGCTTGGAAATATTTTGAGGAGTTAGCTGAAAAAACAATGTTGTGGGAGTCAACTAGGGAACCTAATCCGGAACCTGAAAGATCTAAGGGCTTACACGTAGTTGGTAATTCTATTGCAACCGAAGCTAAGTTAGCTACACTCACTAAACGTCTAGAGACCTTAGAAACCAATAATGTGTATTCTCAATTTTCTATCTGTGCAAATTGTAGTTCTCCTAATCATGTAATAGATAATTGCCCTGAAAGTGAACAAGTCAATGCTATGTTTCAACCTAGAGTTAGGAATGATCCATATGCACGCACATACAATCCTGGTTGGAAGAATCACCCAAATTTCTCATGGAACCAAGGTCAATACAATCAATTTAATCAAAATTCTCAACCTGCTTTTCAAAAGCCCAATCATGGTCCATACCCAACTCAAAATCTTGGTCATTATCCTAACTCAGTCCCCTTAAACCCTCCTGGTTTAGAAAAATATGATAAGAAATTGAATTTCATTGAAAAAAGTATGGAGGCTTTACTTAAATCTCAACAATCTTTCATGCAAGCTATGGCCCAAGATAGGCAGTTGCTAAATTCAAACACACAAGCCATATCTAAGCTAGAGGTCCAAGTTAGTCAATTGGCAAACACAATCAGTGAGAGAGAGAAAAATCGTTTCCCTAGTCAACCCGAGGCTAATCCTAAATTTCATCAAACCAAAAGTCTCATGAAACTGTAAACCCTGTCATCTCTCTAAGGCCTGGAAATCAATTCAACAATCATGCTGGTATTAATACTCATCAGGAAGATAAACTAACATCTGAACCAAATCCTCTACTCTTGAATCCTAGTCTTCAACAACCTCCCAATCCAAATCCTGAAACTTCTGAATCTAATGAGTCATCACCATCCAAAGAATCACCTTCAAAACCCCACTCTGATGCATCTAGTGAAAAATTCTTTAAGCCAAAAGCTCTGTTTCCTCAAAGACTTAACTTAAACAAATAATCTGCTCAGTTAGATAAGATTTTAGAAGTCTTTAAGCAAGTCAAGATAAACATTCCTCTTTTAGATGCAATTCAACAAGTTCCCTCTTATGCTAAGTGTCTAAAAGATTTGTGTACTCATAAACGAACCACTCATGTTCCTAAGAAAGCTTTCATAACCTCTCATGTTAGTTCTATCTTGTCAAATCAAATTCATGTGAAGTATAAGGATCCTGGTTGTCCTAACATCTCTTGTGTCATAGGAAATACCTTCATTGATAAAGCTTTACTCAATTTAGGAGCTAGTGTGAATCTTCTTCCATTATTTGTCTATTAAGCCTTGGGCATAGGTGAACTTAAAAAGACCAGTATTACTCTTCAATTAGCTGATCGTTCTGTTAAAACTCCTAAGGGTATAGTTGAAGATATGTTGATTAAGATCGGTGATTTTATCTTCCCCGTTGATTTCGTTGTTTTAAAAACCGGACCAGTCAAAAATCTCAAAAATCAAATCCCAATCATTTTAGGAAGGCCTTTTCTTTCCACCTCTAATGCTTTGATTAACTGTAGAAATGGTTCGATGAAACTCACATTTGGAAACATGTCGATAGATCTGAATATCTTTAATATAGGAAATCAACTTAATGAGATTTTTGACAACCTGTAGGAGTTAATTTGATAAATAAGGTCGTGTCTTGGTCGAATCTTGAGGATAGTGCAATTGAGTCTCTTCTTGAGGAAGATGTTTCGTGTGATTATGAAAGCAGTAGAGAACTTCATGAGTTATATAAGAATTTCACTTGTGATGAGATGTTTGAGGAATTAAATGCCATTTGTTCTAATCATGAAACCCAACTTGAGGATAGTTATTTTGATCCTAAGACCGTTGTTAAGACTTCTGTTAGTGAGCCACCCACACTCGATCCTATTCATTCATTTTCCACTCTTGAACAATCCTTGTTAATAACAAAACTCATCATGTTTTTAATTCTAGTAGAAAAGTTCATAACCAAGAATTTCAAGTCATTAATTTGCTTAAACATAAAGAAGCGTCTAATTAGTCCATGAATAATGTTAGTGCTGTGAGTTTTATTTTGATGCATGATATTACCTGTAATAACCCCCAAAATTTTGAACTTTTTGTAACCCTTGTGAATAGTGTTTTAGCTGAATGAGAAAACTTTTCATGCCACACTATGTAGGGGTTCTGTTATGGATATTCTGAGATTTTATTAGTACTCTATATGGTATATAAGTGTATGTAAAGATCATCAGAATCCAATTTCGAACACTTTGATTTTTCCCGGAAATCCACTAGATACGGAAAGAATTGAGTATAAGGTAACAGGATAAAAAGGATTTAAATTAAAGGATTATAAGAGAGGATCATAAAAGGAATATAATATATTGAGAAAGGTTAAGGGAACCTAAGTAATAAGATCCCGGGTATGATCCCTCAAACGATAAACGAAAACGAAAGTTAAGCAAACCGTATAACAGATCAGCGGTCATTAGGCAAACAATTAGGAAGTTAATCAAAAAGAATAGTGGGGATGATGTCATCCAACCAATAGAAGGAGGACAAAGGAGGGATGATGACATCATAAAGTGATGCAAGCATGACATAAGAGGGAAGGAAATGTGGTGGAATATTAACCACGCAAAAATCAAGGTTAAATTGGTAATTAACCAAAAACAAATCAAATATTCAACCAACCAAGCCAAACAATTTATTTTTCATCAAAACAAGAACACAAGGCATTTTATTTTCTTCATGTTCTCGGCTTTTTACTATTTCAAAGAGAAAGAAAATTCAAAACTCAAGATCAAGGCTTCCTAAATTGGTAAGATAATTCCCTAGTCATCCTTATGCATAGTTATGGCTATCTTATGAGTTTAAGCCTTCAATTCTTTCTCAATTGTAACACCCCCAAATCCGGGGTCGGGGATCCGGGTTGTCACGAGTTCCATTTCTCTTAATAACACCCAATATTAATAATTGCTCAACTACTCTGTACCGTGACCCCACAATAAACACACACACCACACGTTATAGTCTCAGAGATGAATATCCAAAAATAACCACAAGTCATTTTATTCCACAATCATCTGCCAATACACCTTAAAAGGTTTTTCTGAATAAATTTACATTTCTTTGCCATTATTACAATTCATAATATACATAAGTCTGGTACATTATTAGTTGGAAACTTAGCCTATTGGTAATTTCTACCTCAGCTACAGCGGCCTCAACGCTTCCAGAAAGCTGCGGAACGTTTCCTATCCGCTTGCGAATTGGGAGCTTGGTCCTGTTCATCTTATCTATCTGATGTTGTGTGATGAAAGAAGAAAGCAAGGGTGAGCAGCAAGCCCACCAAAATAATACGTATAATGATTTACAATATATATGAGCATTCTCATAGTACTCATGAAAGTCTTGGTCAAAAGAAATGAACCAAGTTTGATATCTTAATGCGATGAAGTCGCAAAATATTCAGTATATATACATATATACTTTTCAAAATCTTGGAAGTCCTCTTCCATGCATAATATACACAGAGTTCCAGTTTATAACTGTATATAGAAAAATATCGTTGCAAGGTGATCTCATATATCTAACCTTGTCTCAACGTTTTTCTGCAAATCTTTGTCATTCATAAGACAATTATTAATTAGATATAAGTTTAAAAGACGAAGTTACAAGATACCCCAATGTACTTATATCTTTCCCAAATACTACTTGAACTACCACCGTTCAAGTTATAATCAGTTTCAAAAGTTCATCACATAGATGAGACTATAAGACAAGATTTGAATAGAATCAACCTTTAAAATATTATTAAAGGAAATGAAGTTATGACATACTTCATAAGTTCTGATATATTTATATATATCCACATATACATCTTCTTTATACATTTCCTGTAAACCTCTGTCATGTAAAGTATGAACAGAGTTTGAAACATCCAATGAATTTTGGAAAGGAAAAGAATTTTGGCATAAACCAGATATCTTGCTGATCAGGCAAAGATACCCATTAGTAACCTTTTCTACTAGTAGATGGACGAATTCCCCACTGGTCATCACCCTGGTCATAATTAGGACCTTATGCTGGACTGCCACTCAGCCACTTATGCATTTGATGGACTCCCACTGAGCCACTTACACTATCATGGACGCCCACTGAGCCCATGTTGCTTATGCCGACTCAATAGATGGACTTACTTCCCGAACGTTGGGTAAGTAATCAATTCATTTACCAAAACTGCAACCTTGTTGCGAATATAAAATACACCACAGAGCCGGATCCCTCAGGTTTTAAGCGAGTATTTAAATCCCCTTAAAAAAAGAAGATCTTAAATATAAAATTGAGTTTTGGGATCCGCTCTAACTTTTAAAAATCATTTTGAAGACTCGAAAACACTTTATAGAGTGTTTGGAGTAAAGCTGATTTAATGAAGTAAATCAGTCCCCAGAATATTTAGAAAATGACTGAATATTATTATTTAAATAATATTCCCATAAAGAATAATCTTTATAAAAATAATTGAAGTAGAAGTATTAAAATTTATACTTGAAACGAGTATTAAATAACCAAAGATATACTTATACGAAAGTATAATCTTTATTTGAATAATCGAAAATAAGTTTGATTATTGACACCTTATTCTTTAATAAAATAAAGAATATATTTCAGTAATAAGTGGAGTCATAATACCTCGAATGAATATTCAAATAATATTCAATAAATAATATAAAAGAGTCATAAGCCCTCGAATGAATATTCAAATAATATTCAGATAAATAAATAAAAGAGTCATAAGCCCTCGAATGAATATTCAAATAATATTCAGATAAATAAATAAAAGGAGTCATAAGTCCTCGAATAATATTCGAAATAATATTCGAAATAATATTCCATAATTAATATAAAGTTATCGAATAACCCTTATTCGATTAATAGTTTGGAAAACTATAACCATATATATATAAATATATATATATATATATCCATATATACAAAATCTACTCGGGATCCTCAACTCCCGGTTTTAGAAAATATTCTCACCTTTGGGTCCCTATACTAAGGGTATATACCAGTTACCGCTATCCTCTAGCATAGGTATTATCAACTTGAACCAACAGATATATATAGCAAGAATACGAAACAGGCATGCATATATATACCATATTAGCATGCTACAATATATCGCAAGAATTTGCTATAACAAATATGCATTTAACGCAAGTTCATGCATATACACAAATACATCACAACAACAGTTATAACGGGTAGAAAACTTGCCTGAGCGACTGGGGGTTACGAATGGCTCGGGACGAGTCTGGTAACCTATAAGCAGCAAGTAAGTTGGAATTAAACCAAAGTCACTTGTACATCTATACTTTAACTAACTTAGACTCTAACGTTTGTTTTGTGCTTCCTGATTCGCTTAAGTCACTCGGGTACCCTCGGCTCCACCATTTTTAATAAATTGACCTTTATGAGTTTTAAAGCGATTACTTCGCGAGTGTCTTACCAACTGCCTAACACACTTACCATAAATGTTTCATACATTAATTAACCCTTTTTGGTCTTTAACCTATGTTTCAAAGTAAGGCGAGGGGAAAAGTTTCGTTCGCGAAACGCCGTTACTTGAAACGGTCGTTTCTCCTAAATCGTGCATCGGAATCGAACGAACTACATATCAAAACGAAGCTCGTAACATGAGCTATCTAAACATGGCAGTGGTCATAATCTAGCAGGGGGTTCTCGGGTCCAAATGTTATGAACAAAAGCAGTCTAAAGTAAATCGGACGTTACGACGGCTATGTTTACGCGATTACCAATGTTTAAACTACTCCAATTAACCACCAACCAACTCATAACCATCAATACAACAAAACTTCACCGAAACCATACCACATCAGTCCATAATCTCCAAGGTTTTCAACTCAAACAACCACAATCAAGACCTATGAACTATAATCAAGCTTCAATTACCAAAACACTTCCAAATCAAACCAAACTACTAATAATCACAATCCATGCTTCTCCTTTCACAAAACCAACCATTAAACTTACTAAAAAATAAAGTAAAGGCTAGGGTTTGAAGTTTATACCTTCCTTGGGAGGTGTTAAGTTGCTAGGAAGCCTTAGGGAGCCTCCTACAAGCTTGATCTTTCCAAAGAAATCAAGAACACAAAGTTAGGCTTTGAAGTTTCTAAAAGTCCGATTTAAAGAACTGTAAAAATGAGGGTCTTACCATGATTATTTGGACGAGACTTGTGAACAAGAGTTGTAGGTCATCTCAATACCTTTCCAATGAGCTATAGAACACAATATTTGAGTGAGAAATGAAGGAGATACAGCAGTTTTAGTGTGCTGGTTCTGTTTTGGCCGAGAGCATGAAGAACAATGCCTTGGTTTCTTTTTGATTTTGATGAAAAATGATTTTTGCTTGGCTTGGTTGCTTGGTTTTTGTGCTAGCTTTAGTCAATTACCTTTTTGCCCTTGAATTTGTGTGGTTACAAAGCCACCACACCTCCTTCCTTCACATGTCATGCTTGTGTCATCCTAATGATGTCATCCTCCCTTCCTTGTCTTCTTTCTATTGGTTGGATGACATCATTCCCACTAATCCCTTGATTAACTTCCTAATCATTTTCCTAATGACCGCTGATCTGTTATACGGTTCGCTTAACTTTCGTTCTCGTTTATCGTTTGAAGGATCATACCCGGGATCTTATTACTTAGGTTCCCTTAACCTTTCTCAATACATTATATTCCTTTTTATGATCCTCTATTATAATCCTTTAATTTAAATCCTCTTTATTCTGTTACCTTATACTCAATTCTCTCCGTATCTTGTGGATTTCCGGGAAAAATCAAAGTGTTCGGATTTGGATTCTGACGATCTTTACATACACTTATATCCCGTATAAAGTACTAATAAAATCTCAGAATATCCATATCAGAACCCCTACATAGTGTGGCATGAAAAGTTTTCTCATTCAGCAAAAACACTATTCATAAGGGTTTCAAAAATTTCCAAAAATTGGGGTTATTACAGTCTCCCCTCCTTAAAAGGATTCCGTCCCGGAATCAGATAGAAATGAATAGGGATACTTTCTTAGTATTGCACTTTCTAACTCTCAAGTCAATTTTCCCACATTGTGGTTCTACCATCAACTCTGCCTAGTTTAATAACCCTTCTCCTAAGCACTTGTTCCTTTTCACTCTCTAACCCTTCCTGGTTGCTCCATATAGGTTACGTCGGGTGGCATATCTATGCGCTCATATGCCCCTATTTATCTGGCATCTGAATTACACTTCCTTAACATTGATATATGAAACACGTCATGACTTGCTACATGTTCGGGGGTAGGGCTAGCTCATATGCTAACTTCCCAAAACGTCTTAATATATCCAAGGGTCCAACAATTTGTGGACTTAGCTTTCCTTTCTTTCCGAATCTCATCAATTCTTTTCAAGGGATACCTATAACATTACTAGGTACCCTATTTCATACTCTTTGTCCTTTTGAGTCAAATCAGCATACCTCTGATGTCCATCTTGGGTTACTACCAGCCGTCCTCTGATTAGATCTATTATATCCATGGTCCTTTGGACTACTGCGGGTCCGAGCATCTTGCGCTCTACAACTTCATCCTAACATAAGGGAGATCGACATTGTCTTCCCTCGAGAATCTCATAAGGCGACATCTCGATAATGACATATGATCTATTGTCGTAAGAAACTCAATCCATGTTAAGTGATCATTCCAATTTCTTTCAAGTCTATTGCACAGACTCTCATTATAACTTTTAGCATTAGAGCTTTTGCTTCTCAATACTCATTCTTTTCCAGTTCGTAATCGCTACTACCTTCCGTTCTTAATATTATACGGGTTATACTTTTGCTTGCTAGCGTTCTATAACCTCTTAATAACCACGTCAACCTTAGTATTACGAATGTGTTTCCATTCCGAATACTACCACAACTTTATTACTCCTTTTTCAACTGTTTCTATTTCCCAAAGTTGATCAATCATATAGAAGTAAAGGAATTTGTTGAGAGATCACTATGATCATGAACACTTGTTATATCGCATAGTTAGTACATAAGGTGGCCAGCCTTTAGTACTTGACAAGCAATTAAACAACATGTGGTATCCTACCAGGCTTCTATCACAAAGATAGATAGTCATTCGGCAATACCTCCCCTTTTGGAAGGGTTGTTCTTCTCAGTTTATATGAAATAAAAAGAAGAGAAAAAAACGAATTGAAGAGAATTGTAAATATATATAAAAATATACTGCCACAAAATATCTGGCTTGGAATCTACCTCTGAACTATAGAGGTTTGTCATAGAAGAACAAAACATATATGTATTTATATCAACATCAAGTATTATAGCATCGTATTTCTCATGCCTAAATATTTTCGCTATTCCGTCCATCCTTCTATGGACCCATGCTCTTCCTCGAGCTTATACACAATCACCTTTGAAACTCCCTCGATATTGAAAATCGAACTTGGGATCTCATTCTAGACATCATCGTTACTAGAATTCTATGCTTGCACCGCAACCTTCCTCATATAGTCATACGACTCTCTTTTCCTAAGAGGGAATAAATATTCAGTAGGTAGACACTCTACTTAATTAGTCTATCAATGATAACTTATACACTACCACGACCCGATTAGTGGTACTCAATCTCAACAACCATTTCAATACAACTCTCACGGTTGTAATCAGCTCATTACTCGCAGAATCATTGCTGCCTTACTATGGTCCACCACTGACCTACTGTAGTCATTCATTTTCCTTGAAGTCTTAATAGCTAACCATACGGAGTCCATACATATCGTATCGAATTCTTCTAAGGAGGTAACATAATCACCATTCATGATTCATGAAGAACACTCCTGATCCTGACATACATATATGACATGAAGCAAATAAAATTGCAGAAGAGTTTCCATCAAAGCAACGATAGCAGGTTAATACCATTCTTAATCATATGCCTTAAATAGAAGACTTAACTCAAAGGTTCGTCTAGTCCTTTTTGAAACATGGTCCTGGCTTATCTCAAGATAGTATCTTCTGAGATAGATAGCCTGCTCATGGCAATTACACGAATTGAACCTTTACCAACTACTATTAGGGTTGGGTATTTGCACAGTCATCAGAAGGAATGTCAATCTTCCAAACCATAATACAACCTTCAGCTTTTAACCATCATCATTGTATCCTTTGGCACAAGCGCCTACAATTATCCTTTTACCGTTAAAGTGTCGGCCACCTCTTTGGCCTTTCCTGATAGTAATATTTCCTTACAGTCAATGTCATTTTAACCACCTCCAAATACATTTTCTACTTCATTTCAATCACTGCTTATGTGAAGATGTTTTCCTTAAAATCTGGTGAGTAAAAAAAATATCACCATTTTTCCATAAGTTATTGCCTCAGTCTTTAGAGGTTAATCATTGTCATGACTGGCTCTCAATCATAATTAGAACATTTTTTTTTTCTTAGGTCCTAATTGCCCTGAACAATTTCTACCATTACTGGTTCGATCCATACTTTCTCGTGGTTTAACACGTGCCCACCTGGCATTTTTATAATTACGCCATATTTCCTTTATCCACATTTCTATTCTTGAGAATTTGGAAGATTACCTTTTTCCTTGTAAAACTTCTAAGATTATCCTTTAATCGTTCCTCCTGTATTCCCTAGATACAGGGCATATCAAAATTACTAATACTAGAACCATTTTCTATATATTTCTGAAAAATTTCTCCACTGATTCTTAAAGGTTGTTGTTACCTTAACCCTTTCCCAATCATACTGTCAAAACTCATACTGTCCCTATTAAGGGTGAAATGCCAACCTTTATGCATTCCCCTAGGATTCATTTTAAGTTACCGATGTTCTATCCTTAATTCCACCTTTAAATGGTACCTGCACCCTTCTATGGATAAATCAAGTCATATATCCCTGATAAGGGTGTCTTATTCAATCATTCCCACCTCGATAGTACATGTCTAATTTCACAATAACATCTGTATTCAAAATGGGGTCAATCAATATGGCCTCCAAAAGATAACAACGGTTATCCGCTTGTCTTGCCTAATTTGGTAACGATAACAAGGATGTTCTGGAAGATATTGATCGTGTTCAACGTGAACTTCTTCTTAATAATTCCTCATTTACTTTTGTTGTTTATCTCAACAGTCACCTCAATGCTGGGATATCTTTCATACCTGGCGTTTCCCTTTCTGGGTAACAAGCCACCGGTCTTACACTTCACATTCTTGAAGGTCACTTCCTTCATTCAATTTTTTTCCTAATTTCTTACTCCCTTGTCTCCTCAGTCTATCCGCATTTTATTTTTCATCCTTCGAACTATCTCAAGCTTTCCTCGGATCCTCCCAACTTACAGGGAATAAAATATATGTATCTCTTATGCGTTCCACCATCAATTTAACTCATGGTGAATCACCCTCATCCTGACGATTACATACTTTTCTATTTTCTATTGCTACGGGTCTTTAGGGTTTCCTCATACCCAACTCCCTTATCATTCCTCAAACTTTATTGCCGTTATATTCCTTTCCACTTCAATTTCTTTTAATTTTCCTTTCTCTTATCATTATTTCATGAACCAACATAACATAAGCATTGATTTCAAACATCCCGTCATTCTGGATTCGTGTCCTTAGAACGAATCTTGACAACTTTTTACAACTTAGATTCACAATTCATCATACTCGTCCTCCACCTTTATTCTGGCTCTAAAGCTTTTGCACTCTCTCCATAACCTTGGGAAGTACTTTCCTAAAAACAATTGACTGAACTTAAATCAGTTTATTATAATCTCTTGCTCCGTGCCCTCCTTGGTCTTTCACCAGTGGGTGGTCTCTCTCTTAGGAGGGTAAGTGACAAAAGCACTCTTTTTGTGATTCGTCAATCATTTAGAATCTCAAATGATTCCTAAATTTCCTTTAGCCAGGCTCTTGCCTCAACTGGGTCAGCTTGTTCCTTGGAACTCTAAGAGCTTAGCGATTTAAAGGTCATGAAAGAATTTCCTACCGCATTGTTTCTCCAAGGTGGTGGTTGGGGATAATAGTCTAAGTTCTTTTTAGACAGGTCCATGAATTGCCATATAGGAGTACCGTCTCGGGTCTCCTTTCCTTACTCGACTTTCTGTTTCCTTAGTATGAAATGTTTCATCCTACTCCCCATAATTGGGGTCATCTTTTAATTTAAAATCCTCATTTTCCACTCCATTATGTCATGGGTTCCTTCTATCTTGATGGCGACCTCCCTGACTATCACGTTCAGGGTTTGCTCTAAATCTTATTCCTCAAACTATGGCTCTCATCTAAGTTCTCATCCTTACGCTCTTGAACTTTCGGAACCCAAATTCTATAGGAATACCTCATTATTCCCTTATCATCTTTCTCTGGCACCGTATGCTCTTTTCCAATAATTCAGTCTCTATTGCAATCTCAAACAGCTTTTCGGTACCGGCTCCGGTTACCTTCACTACTATTTCCAAAATCTCTTATAAACTCTCCCAAAGACATTATCATCTTGAGTCTCTCCTTTTTACTAAGGGCATCAGCCACCACATTGGCTTTCCCCGAATGATAAATAATCTCCAAATCATAATTCTTGATTAGCTCTAACCGCCTCCTCTGGCGTATGTTGAGCTCTTTCTACGGGAAAATATACTAGAGTACTTATGGCTTAGGTAAATCTCGCACTCCTCTCCATACAAAGATTGCCTCCAATCTTTAGGGCAAAACTATTGCCACGAGCCCAAGCTCATGGATGGGGATATCGAATTTTATATTCTCTTAATTGTCTTGACGCGTACGCGAGTACCTTGTTGTGCTGTATAAGAAGCACCCTAATTCCTTATGCGAAGCGTCACTTACAAATCACAAAATCTCCTTTTTCCATCTGGCAACGCCAATATAGGGGCCGTCACCAACCTTTGCTTCAGTTCTTAAAAGCTGTTCTCACATTTCTCTGTCTATTCGAACTTCTCAGTCTTATGAGTAAGCCGCGTTAAAGGGGGCTACTATCTTTATAAACTTGAACGAACCTCCGGTAGTGACCGGCCAATCCTACCTCTGGTAATTGACCTAACCATGGTCATCAATTCATCAGTGGTCCTTTATCCAATCTTGTCAGGATCCTCCATGGGATCCTCCTCAACAACTATCCCTTCTAGGACAACATCCTCAACCGCTACATCCTCAATATCAATCATCATCCGGTCCTGCATTAGGACACTCTATCGGATCCACAATCCGATCTCCAATTAGTAATAAAACATCATCGCGCTGTTGCTCCTCAACCTCAGGGTTCGGAGTCCCGCTACCATATACGATAACGAACTACGCACCTATCACGATATTTATAAGGGTTCCCATAAGGGTTTTAACTGTCAGTACTATGTTAGGTAGCCCGACTATGAACTTGGCAAGAGTTCTTATTATCTTAGTGAACTTATTATCTTAACGTCACATCATCTCTGAGGTTTATAACGCTTCGCTCTGATACCATTTCTGTAACACCCCCAAATCCGGGGTCGGGGATCCGGGTTGTCACGAGTTCCATTTCCCTTAATAACACCCAATCTTAATAATTGCTCAACTACTCTGTACCGTGACCCCACAATAAACACACACACCACACGTTATAGTCTCAGAGATGAATATCCAAAAATAACCACAAGTCATTTTATTCCACAATCATCTGCCAATACACCTTAAAAGGTTTTTCTGAATAAATTTACATTTCTTTGCCATTATTACAATTCATAATATACATAAGTCTGGTACATTATTAGTTGGAAACTTAGCCTATTGGTAATTTCTACCTCAGCTACAGCGGCCTCAACGCTTCCAGAAAGCTGCGGAACGTTTCCTATCCGCTTGCGAATTGGGAGCTTGGTCCTGTTCATCTTATCTATCTGATGTTGTGTGATGAAAGAAGAAAGCAAGGGTGAGCAGCAAGCCCACCAAAATAATACGTATAATGATTTACAATATATATGAGCATTCTCATAGTACTCATGAAAGTCTTGGTCAAAAGAAATGAACCAAGTTTGATATCTTAATGCGATGAAGTCGCAAAATATTCAGTATATATACATATATACTTTTCAAAATCTTGGAAGTCCTCTTCCATGCATAATATACACAGAGTTCCAATTTATAACTGTATATAGAAAAATATCGTTGCAAGGTGATCTCATATATCTAACCTTGTCTCAACGTTTTTCTGCAAATCTTTGTCATTCATAAGACAATTATTAATTAGATATAAGTTTAAAAGACGAAGTTACAAGATACCCCAATGTACTTATATCTTTCCCAAATACTACTTGAACTACCACCGTTCAAGTTATAATCAGTTTCAAAAGTTCATCACATAGATGAGACTATAAGACAAGATTTGAATAGAATCAACCTTTAAAATATTATTAAAGGAAATGAAGTTATGACATACTTCATAAGTTCTGATATATTTATATATATCCACATATACATCTTCTTTATACATTTCCTGTAAACCTCTGTCATGTAAAGTATGAACAGAGTTTGAAACATCCAATGAATTTTGGAAAGGAAAAGAATTTTGGCATAAACCAGATATCTTGCTGATCAGGCAAAGATACCCATTAGTAACCTTTTCTACTAGTAGATGGACGAATTCCCCACTGGTCATCACCCTGGTCATAATTAGGACCTTATGCTGGACTGCCACTCAGCCACTTATGCATTTGATGGACTCCCACTGAGCCACTTACACTATCATGGACGCCCACTGAGCCCATGTTGCTTATGCCGACTCAATAGATGGACTTACTTCCCGAACGTTGGGTAAGTAATCAATTCATTTACCAAAACTGCAACCTTGTTGCGAATATAAAATACACCACAGAGCCGGATCCCTCAGGTTTTAAGCGAGTATTTAAATCCCCTTAAAAAAGGAAGATCTTAAATATAAAATTGAGTTTTGGGATCCGCTCTAACTTTTAAAAATCATTTTGAAGACTCGAAAACACTTTATAGAGTGTTTGGAGTAAAGCTGATTTAATGAAGTAAATCAGTCCCCAGAATATTTAGAAAATGACTGAATATTATTATTTAAATAATATTCCCATAAAGAATAATCTTTATAAAAATAATTGAAGTAGAAGTATTAAAATTTATACTTGAAACGAGTATTAAATAACCAAAGATATACTTATACGAAAGTATAATCTTTATTTGAATAATCGAAAATAAGTTTGATTATTGACACCTTATTCTTTAATAAAATAAAGAATATATTTCAGTAATAAGTGGAGTCATAATACCTCGAATGAATATTCAAATAATATTCAATAAATAATATAAAAGAGTCATAAGCCCTCGAATGAATATTCAAATAATATTCAGATAAATAAATAAAAGAGTCATAAGCCCTCGAATGAATATTCAAATAATATTCAGATAAATAAATAAAAGGAGTCATAAGTCCTCGAATAATATTCGAAATAATATTCCATAATTAATATAAAGTTATCGAATAACCCTTATTCGATTAATAGTTTGGAAAACTATAACCATATATATATAAATATATATATATATCCATATATACAAAATCTACTCGGGATCCTCAACTCCCGGTTTTAGAAAATATTCTCACCTTTGGGTCCCTATACTAAGGGTATATACCAGTTACCGCTATCCTCTAGCATAGGTATTATCAACTTGAACCAACAGATATATATAGCAAGAATACGAAACAGGCATGCATATATATACCATATTAGCATGCTACAATATATCGCAAGAATCTGCTATAACAAATATGCATTTAACGCAAGTTCATGCATATACACAAATACATCACAACAACAGTTATAACGGGTAGAAAACTTGCCTGAGCGACTGGGGGTTACGAATGGCTCGGGACGAGTCTGGTAACCTATAAGCAGCAAGTAAGTTGGAATTAAACCAAAGTCACTTGTACATCTATACTTTAACTAACTTAGACTCTAACGTTTGTTTTGCGCTTCCTGATTCGCTTAAGTCACTCGGGTACCCTCGGCTCCACCATTTTTAATAAATTGACCTTTACGAGTTTTAAAGAGATTACTTCGCGAGTGTCTTACCAACTGCCTAACACACTTACCATAAATGTTTCATACATTAATTAACCCTTTTTGGTCTTTAACCTATGTTTCAAAATAAGGCGAGGGGAAAAGTTTCGTTCGCGAAACGCCGTTACTTGAAACGGTCGTTTCTCCTAAATCGTGCATCGGAATCGAACGAACTACATATCAAAACGAAGCTCGTAACATGAGCTATCTAAACATGGCAGTGGTCATAATCTAGCAGGGGGTTCTCGGGTCCAAATGTTATGAACAAAAGCAGTCTAAAGTAAATCGGACGTTACGACGGCTATGTTTACGCGATTACCAATGTTTAAACTACTCCAATTAACCACCAACCAACTCATAACCATCAATACAACAAAACTTCACCGAAACCATACCACATCAGTCCATAATCTCCAAGGTTTTCAACTCAAACAACCACAATCAAGACCTATGAACTATAATCAAGCTTCAATTACCAAAACACTTCCAAATCAAACCAAACTACTAATAATCACAATCCATGCTTCTCCTTTCACAAAACCAACCATTAAACTTACTAAAAAATAAAGTAAAGGCTAGGGTTTGAAGTTTATACCTTCCTTGGGAGGTGTTAAGTTGCTAGGAAGCCTTAGGGAGCCTCCTACAAGCTTGATCTTTCCAAAGAAATCAAGAACACAAAGTTAGGCTTTGAAGTTTCTAAAAGTCCGATTTAAAGAACTGTAAAAATGAGGGTCTTACCATGATTATTTGGACGAGACTTGTGAACAAGAGTTGTAGGTCATCTCAATACCTTTCCAATGAGCTATAGAACACAATATTTGAGTGAGAAATGAAGGAGATACAGCAGTTTTAGTGTGCTGGTTCTGTTTTGGCCGAGAGCATGAAGAACAATGCCTTGGTTTCTTTTTGATTTTGATGAAAAATGATTTTTGCTTGGCTTGGTTGCTTGGTTTTTGTGCTAGCTTTAGTCAATTACCTTTTTGCCCTTGAATTTGTGTGGTTACAAAGCCACCACACCTCCTTCCTTCACATGTCATGCTTGTGTCATCCTAATGATGTCATCCTCCCTTCCTTGTCTTCTTTCTATTGGTTGGATGACATCATTCCCACTAATCCCTTGATTAACTTCCTAATCATTTTCCTAATGACCGCTGATCTGTTATACGGTTCGCTTAACTTTCGTTCTCGTTTATCGTTTGAAGGATCATACCCGGGATCTTATTACTTAGGTTCCCTTAACCTTTCTCAATACATTATATTCCTTTTTATGATCCTCTATTATAATCCTTTAATTTAAATCCTCTTTATTCAGTTACCTTATACTCAATTCTCTCCGTATCTTGTGGATTTCCGGGAAAAATCAAAGTGTTCGGATTTGGATTCTGACGATCTTTACATACACTTATATCCCGTATAAAGTACTAATAAAATCTCAGAATATCCATATCAGAACTCCTACATAGTGTGGCATGAAAAGTTTTCTCATTCAGCAAAAACACTATTCATAAGGGTTTCAAAAATTTCCAAAAATTGGGGTTATTACATCAATCTTCTTCAAGAAATCAATGAAGAAGACAATGAATAGTGACTTCAAGAATTTTAACTTGATTTTCTTGTTTTTCCTTTAAGATCCAAGCTTTCCTAAGACTCCTCAAGGCTTCCTAAGGCTTCCTAGCTACTCACACCACTTCAAGGAAGGTATACCATCTCCAAACCCTATCTTTAATTTGTATATTAGGTTTATTATGGTTGTGAGGGTAAAGGGTAGCTTGAAACTTGTTTGTTTAAGAGTTTGGGTTGGAATGGTGGTGATTGATTTGTTGAAATCTTAAGATTTGGTTAAAGAATGTAGTATAGTTTAAATTCAAGTTTTAGGAGTAAGTAAATGGATTATAATGAGTTGGTTTGGGGCTGTTGTAATTTATTTTGGATGGAGTTTTGATTGGGTTGTGAATTGGGGTTGAATTGTGGTTGTTTTGAGTTGGTTTAAATTTGGGAAATCGCGTAAACATAGCCGTCGTAATGTCCGATTTACTTTAGACTGCTTTTGTTCATAACATTAAGACCCGAGAACCCCCTGCTAGATGTTGACCATTACCATGTTTAGATAGTTCATGTTACGAGCTTCGTTTTGATATGTAGTTCGTTTGATTCCGATGTACGGTTTAGGAGAAACGACCGTTTTAAGTAACGGCGTTTCGCGAACGAAACTTTTCGCCTCGCCTTACTTTGAAACATAAGTTAAAGACCAAAAAGGGTTAATTAGTGTATGAAACAATTATGGTAAGAGTGTTAGGCAGTTGGTAAGACACTCGCGAAGGAATCGCCTTAAAACTCGTAATGGTTAATTTATTAAAAATGGTGGAGCCGAGGGTACTCGAGTGACTTAAGAGAATCAGTAAGCGCAAAACAAGCGTTAGAGTCTAAGTTGGTTAAAGTATAGATTTACAAGTGACTTTGGTTTAATTCCAACTTACTTGTTGTTTATAGGTTACCAGACT
This sequence comes from Apium graveolens, assembly GCF_009905375.1. Classification (NCBI taxonomy): domain Eukaryota; kingdom Viridiplantae; phylum Streptophyta; class Magnoliopsida; order Apiales; family Apiaceae; genus Apium; species Apium graveolens. The sequence continues at coordinate 273,764,410 of NC_133652.1, read as the reverse complement.
CGTCCCAAGCCTTTTTCCACCCCCAGTCGCTCAGGCAAGTTTTCTACCCGTTATAACTGTTGTTGTGATGTATACATATGTATATGCATGATCTTGTGATAGATGCATATTTGTTATTAGCAAATTCTTGCGATATATTGTAGCATGTGATATGGTATATATGCATGCCTGTTTCGTATTCTTGCCGTATATATCTGTTGATTCAGTTGATAATACCTATGCTAGAGAATATCGGTAATTTGCATATACCCTTAGAATAGGGACCCAAAGGTGAAAACATTTTCTAAAACCGGGAGTCGAGGATCCCGAGTAGATTTTGTATATATATATATATATTTTATATATATATGGTAATAGTTTTCAAAACTATTAATCGAATAAGGTTTATTCGATAACTTTATTTTATTAATGAATATTATCTTGAATATTCATTCGAGGACTTATGACTCCTTTATATTATTTATTGAATATTACTTGGATATTCATTTGAGGATGTATGACTCCTTTATTTTATTTAATGAATATTATTTATAATATTCATTCGAGGTATTATGACTCCGCTTATTATTTATTAATATTCTTTATTTATTAAAGAATAATGTTCGATAATCAAACTTACTTTTGATATTCAAATAAAGATATTACTTTCGTATAAGTATATCTTTGATTATTTACTATTCATTTCAAGTATAAGTTTTCCAACTTCTACCTCAATTACTCTTTATGGGAATATTATTTAAATAATAATATTCAGATATTTCTTTATATTGAGACTGATTTACTTTATTAAATCAGCATTATTCCAAACACTCTTTAAAGTGTTTTCAAGTCTTTAAAATGATTTTCAAAAGTTAGAGCGGATCCCAAAACTCATTTTTTTATATTTAAGATCTTCCTTTTAAAAAAAAGGGGATTTAGATACTCGCTCAAAACCAGAGGGATCCGGCTCGGTGGTGTGTTTTATATTCGCAACAAGGTTGCTGTCTTGATAAAAGAGTTTTTGATTACTTACCCAATATTCGGGAAGTAAAATTCTTGGAACAAGTTAATCCATTAACAGGCATCGCCTGGGAAATATCGATGAGTTTTCCTTTCCAACTAGATACGATTTCTTGGTGGAGTCGTATCAACATGTTTCTACTTGGGGAAAGGGGGAACGAGCTTTACGTTTCAGAGTCATGGATTTCATCTGAACTAGGAGTGGCGTAAGTGGTCGAGTGGCGCCGGCCCAGCCTTATTATATTGGCCCAAATGGCCTGGAAGTTCCGCTAAGGCGGTCCATTCCTTAGGAGTTCAGTGTTCGGTTGACAAGTAAATCCGACAGGTTCTCCTCTACATGTAGAAAATGGTGGGGTTGTACTACTACGACTGATCATCGTAAGTGGTCTTCCTGGCGCGGCAAACTCCCGTAATGAGTTCATCATCCATTTGGATAATTCTGCAACACTACTCGTAGCATTTCGATTGAAAGGCTACTAATGGGTGGTTGTCGAAGCATTGACAGGGTCAAACAGTTTTATTGGTGTATCCATTGAATGAAGTATCTCGTAACTTCATTTCTTTTCAAAACCTTTCAAAGATCAATTATATTCAAGTTTTAATTGTGGTCTTATCTATGGGATGACCACGTGAATCTTATTATACTTTGAACAGTAGTAGTTCAAGTAGATTTCTGAAAATGGTATAAGTATAGTGAAGTAATTGGTAACTTCATCTTCTTTTAAAACTTATATCCAGTAAGTAATTACCTTACACATGATAAAGAATTCTAGTAAGTATCCATTTAGATACTTGTATTATTGTTATCACTATATATTATCTTGCGAGCTGTAAGGCTCACTCTTGCTTTATTTCTTCATCACACAACAACAGTTTGGAAAGATGGCCAGACTCCAGCAGACCCAGCGCAAGCGCGTGGGAAGCGTCCCGCGTCTTCCCGTTGATGTTGTAGCTGCTATAGATGCAGAGGTAGATCTATTGGTAGATCAGGCATTCTACTTTTGAGAATCAATTATGTATAATTATAACTTGTGGCAGATAATGGCAATTAACTGTAAATTTATCAAGTAATCATTTTGGGTTGTAATAACTTTTAATTGTGGATTCAAAGACTTGTACTTATTTCAATTTCATCTCTGAGACTATAACGGGTTGTGGTGTGTGTTAGTGTGGGGTCACAGCATAAGGTTATTTATTATTAATTAAGTGAAGTGATATTGTGGAAAGAAAGACCGTGACGACCCGAATCCCTGACCCCGGATCTGGGGGTGTTACATTACCTCTCTAGTGGATAATATTGTTCTTATGAGTGAGTTTCACATGTGTGTTGATTGTGTTACGAAGGTAATTTTCCCATATTCTGGTATTGGTTAATAAATAATTTTATGTATATGTCTCCCATAGTAAAGTGTAGGTATGGGGGAGTAACTACGTGTGTGAGTGAATGTGTGTGTGTTATAGGTAATGGTGTTCCTCTATCATGCCCTTATCAGGTATTCTCGTCCTTTTATTTTGTTATTTTTCTCTCATTTGCATTCATTGAGGACAATGCATGATTTAGGTATGGGGGAGAGGTTTAGTAGTACTTATATATATAAAAACAATCCAAAAAAAATGAAAAAATGAAAAAAAATCCAAAGCATTCAAAGATATTTTAGCTAAGTTGTCCAATCCACTCTTGTACTTTAATAATAATTGGTGTTAGCAGTTTTTCAAAACTTATGTATATAATGCCTTGAGATGATTTGAACATTGTTGAGTAAGGTTGTCTTCATGAAACTTGTGCGAACGAATTTTTGCTTAAGAGTCCAAGACGGCACATTTCCACAAGGTCTTTGTAGGAAAGATTGTTTAGGAAAGTTTTCGAAATCTGAGACAGACCCATATGTTGAAACAATGTCGAATCAATTTTTAGTGAAAAAAGGAAAAAAAAAGAAAAGCAAAACAAAACAAAAAGAAATGCTTAAATAAACTACTTCAATACCCAGTATTCCTCACAAATTATAAAAAAAAAGAAAAAAATTGAGATGATGGGCACAAGTAATATAATTGACTAGTCTTGTTTTGTGGCATTTGTTACTCGAGTAATTAAGTCTGTAGGGGTATTTAAAACCTATTTCCCTAAGACCATCTGGTTTGGGAGTCATTGGCCTAAAGCTCGCTACATGGGTAACATAGAAAGCCTAAGAAAACGGACATTGCACAGTCAATTATAAAAAAAAAGAAAAAGAAAAAAATTGTGAATTTTGGCTAGATACTTGTTTTGATAGAGATTGGGTCCATTCAATATTGGTTGAAAAAGAGGAAATGTACTTACTCAATTGATTCTTTAGAGACCTATTTTCACGACACACCTTGGGATTTTTTCTAACATTCAGAGTCGATATAAGTGGATTGTTGATACCTATATCTTGAATATAATTAGAAGAGTCTTAAAGGCATGTATTTTGCTAAAAATTCTTGTGTTGACACCGATGAATGTTATTGTTGATATAGTTTGGACACTCGCTAGAGTATTTCACAGATTTTATGGGTATATCTTCTGTAAACCCTTAGGAGACAACACTCCTCTTGTAGAGATCGTCTATGAGTTTAACGAGTTGGTAAACCTAAAATTTCCCGTCACACCTACGAAAAGGAGCATAGGACTTTTCTTAGTTAGCATTTTTTCTTTTTGATTTTTCTCGAGGACGAGCAAAAGATAGGTATGGGGCATTTGGTAGGTCCATATTATCGCATATTATAAATACCTATTTTATGTCCGTTTTCGTAATTTTATTAATAAATAAATTATTTTACTTTATTTTGTAGGAAAATAAATAAAATCAGAATTTGAGTTGGAAAAGGAGCAAATAGGGAAGGAGGTGGACTATTCTAGAAGTCAAGGGAATTGGAAGATAAATAGAATCCTTATTGGAGAAGAAGAAGAATTTACTTTAAGAATCCTACTTATATTCCAAGACCCAAACCCTCATATTTTCCCTATATATATGGGTCTCCCCTCTTGTATTTTACACATCCAACACCCAACACCCAACACATCCAAGAACTCAATTAGTTATTTATTTTGTTCATCTTTTTATCATGTGTAGCTAAATTTGTTCCCTAGGATGAAGATGAAGTTAATTTAATTGCTTTGATATCTTCTCGTTCCTATTATTTGATTCTCATGATTTTTCTTGGTGCTTAATTGTTTAATTGACAAAGTGATTTAGATATATTATTGTTACCGGATTTATTTTTCATAGCCTATGCTTGCTCCATGAAGTTTTGATGGGTTATTGTTAGATAACAAGTTTCATAGTATATGCTTGTCTCGTTAATAAAATTTATTTGTAAAGAAAAGAGAATTGATTTTAGGGTGAGTTGATTTTAATTGTGATTGATTAACGGATTCAGATTCCTAGGTTTTCCATATTATTTGATCTATTTGCTAATTAGGTTAATTCAAACTCCTCTCAAATCTTATTGTCTACTTCGCCCGATTTAAATTGTTAGGATTTTGAAAATTCATAGTCTCTGTGGATCGACATGTATTTGCTACAATTAACCGTTGTGCACTTGTAGTTATTTTACACATCACCAAACACTCCAAAACCATATGCATCTGAAAGATCTCAATGAGAACCCACTTATATTAAGAAATAAGAACCCTATAACAATATCACCAAATTTGAACAAAATAGCTAAACTTTAGCACATGTGTATACAAATATACATCACAAACACCACTGCAACTACCATCATACCACTAAAATTAGCTCCACCATAGCAACTAGCACCACCGAACCAGTCACCACATCTACTAGCACCACCACATCCCTACAAGCCTAAAACCACCACCAAATTCGAAACAAGTTACTATAATTTAAACTATTACCATAATTATGACATCACCAAAATCAAGCTGAACTCATCAAAATTTTAAGCCGCCACCATCGCCCATAAATCACTAAAACTGAGTCTCGAAGCATAAAAAATTCAACTCAAATCATTAAATTTTTTAGGCTATTCACTTAATTCAGAACACTGATTACTCAATATTGAACCTACATGGACGATAAGTACTTATAAATCACGAATATAGTATTAGAATGGAAAGATCTATTAGATAACGAACTAGTGTTCTTAAACCATCTCTTACGATTAATTAACAATTACTTCTTTTTTCTAGACATTTCACAGTTTTGAAAGAACTTATTTTGACCTCTTTCGATATGAGACTTGCTTTCATGAAAGAGGTAGTTATAGTGGGATGAGGCTACTTGAAAATGTAAGGAACAATGATAAAGAAATATTCTTTCAAAAATTGATTTATGGATATTAATATGTGATTGATAAATTTATGTATGCATTTAACCGCCTCCATTAGATATCAAAATTTCAGTGACTTTATCGGAGCAGTCAAATTGATACGATAGATGAGAAGAGGAGGTTAAGAGACGGAGGATGAAAGTCCTTGTAATAGACACAAAACAGATAGAACGGTTATGATGGTTGATTACGATGACAGTGATAAAGGTGGAGGTATCGGTAGCGTGAGTAGTTGGTGTTAGAGGTTGATGAGAGATGTAGGTGGGAGGAGAGAGGCCGTTAAAAAAATGGAACATGGATTCAATTTTTGTGGTCAAGATTAGGTCTAGTTATAAAAATAAAGGGTTGATATTTGGTCTTAGTTCACATTTTTAATTGGGTTTATATTATATATATATATAAAATTGCTTAAATGAGAACCTTAATTATAGTGAGATGTCAGATCTAATCTCACCCTCCATTTTATAATATTTGTATATTTATTCCCTACCACACATTTCTTTCTTCCACCCAACTCTATCTTTATTTCTTCTCCCTCATCAATACCACCTGTTGGAACAATATAATCTTGGTCCTGTATTTTATGATATATCTAAAAGTATACGAACATAAAATTAACCTTAGTTGCTACGGCACAAGCGATTCAAGTCCACGTCTTCTACTGTATTCCTTGATTCTCCTTGGATGAAGTGTCGGCTTCGATCTCCCAAGGTGTGCCTCTCCTTAAAGCTCCGAAAATGCAAAACCCTAGCTGGCTCCTTGAGAAAAACGACTACCTCTCTCTAACCCTAGATCTGATTTCATTTTTGTGTGTCTTACCCTAGCTTTAGGAGAATGAGAATATTTATAGGCTACAATGGGGATCATGGACCATTAGGCCGGGTCTTCCAATGACATTCTGTTCCAAGCCCAATGTCATAAAATATTAATTCAATCCAATAAAGAATTAATATTTGCACTACCTTTCCTAATTTCATAAATTAATTATTTAATTCAGCTCCCATAGTAATTGCTTATTAAATTCCCCATGTTTAAGATATCGCATGTCCATTAATTAAATTAATTTCTGACAATTAATTTAATCAATATATTTTATCCTTGATCATCCACTCAAGCTTATAATTATGCAAGAACAAATCTGCATGTAGGACTAAACATAATTATCTTTATGAGCTTTCAAGAAGACATCATCACCCAAATATATTTTTCGGACACAGTTTCCTTTTATAGTTAATATCCCACTCTGTATATAATGTCATTGCCCAATACATAAATTCGTAAATTAAAATAATTTATTTAATGTATGAATCAAGGCATGTGCATTAAATACAAGTGTCAATCACTATATCCGGATTAAGAATCTAAGCAATAATAATATTATAGAATCTTAGTTCTTCTTTATTGTCAAAACAAAAGAAACATTTATTCTACTATTTTGATCCCATTCAATATACACAAAGTATACAAGTATTATTCAATAGTCAGGATATACTATTTCTAAATAATGCTTCAGTCGTTCCAGTGGTTTGTCTAACACCACTTAGACTGTGAACCTTTATTATATTATATAAGGAGTTTAACAATCTAATCCTCTGCTATCCCATTTGATACTAAATTGTCTACAATATATAATATACAGGCAATGTGAAAACATGCATTTAAGATTTTCAAATGAATATTATAATAGTATATACTTCAAAAGAATAGTTCAGTATAAACCCTAACACCATCCCCCACCACTGCACTCTCTCTCTTCACCCTCACCACCCGATGTAGCCGCCGCTCAACAACTCATCTCTGGAATGTTCATCTCTCTCTCTCTCGCCCCCCCATTTCATCACATACCTCCACCATCATACATCACTTCCGCTTGATATCTTCTCGCCGACCAGAATAATTGACGACCTCTTTCGCTTCAAAACCAACAACTACAAAGCTTTACACAGCTTCCGATTTATAGTTTTCATCACAAAGATTCACGCTACCTTCAATCATTTACATATCACAAATTTTGTTTTAATGTTGTGTAATATCTCTGTAGTTTTAATTAGGTTAATTACAAAAAATAGGTATAACAGCGACCGACCATCAGCGACCGCATGTCATCGCTACTAGCTGTCAGCGACCGCTTCCCGTCGCAGAAAGTCATCGTATAAAAACTTGTTGTTGCTGATTATGTTAGCGACAACTTTTAGCGACTACATCCTCAGCGACGACCAACAGCGACCGACTCTATCGCTAATCCTAGTCAGCACTGCCAGATGCGTTATCCACGTGTTAGCGACTATAACAACGACTGCTTGGGGTCGCTAATATACGCGACTGTTCTTGGCCAACATTAGTGACTGAACGCAGTAGCTAAAGTCTGCTACAAAAAATGACTTGTAGCAGCTACTGAAATCGGTTGCTCATACTTTCCAGAATAAAATAGTTTCGATTTTTACAAATTTACCAAAAAATCACTTATTTTGTACCTTGCTTTCCAAAAACATTACATTAATAGTAATACAAACAATATACTCTTATTCATAATTTATATAGACATTTGATCAAATTCATAATCAACTCAAATAAAAATTCAAACATTATTTACATCATTTTTAAAAAAAACCAAAATGACCGTCCCATGTTCAATTTTCATTCAAGTAAAAGTACAATCTAGAAACATAAAAAAAGAACATGCTAAATTCCTCCAAACTTGTCATCCAAATCATCGTGATGTGATCCTTGTAATTATAAAAAATAAATAAGTTACATGTGTATGTTATATATTATAACTGCATGAATCAATTATACGTTAATTAGTAAATTTTATGTTGTCAACAAATTATCCAAAAAACAAACTTATTAAAAGAAACATAACAAATATGTTCAGCACACATGATACAATTACATTTCAAATTTAATCTTTAATGAAGTAGTCAATTACCGATTCACTACAATTTTAAGATTCAATATCCCAATATTTCAAAATTTATGTTTACCCTATTTTATTCTTCTAAATAATCCATCATTGTTTTTCTCTTTTTTTTACAGGTAAATTTATAAGAATATTGTGTCAGTAGAAATAAACCTCTTGACCCTTTGATTATCACGTTATCTAATACAAGATACAGAGATAAACTAGAAGGATGACCTTGACTTTATTAAGGTTTATTAATAGGAAAACATACACACGAAAAGAAAGACAACAAAAGAAAAATAAATAAAAATAGCTAATTTCAAGAAGCCAATAAAGTTTTAAAGATATTTCAATTAAACAAAAACTCTTACATGCTATTTGTGATCATTTGGGAATAATCATTTGTCTAGGACTTATTACCCATTTTAATAACTAACCCTAAATCCGTTCTAATTTAAAGTAATATATAATATTTTAACATTAAGGTAAGTACACATGTTCTTATATTTAATAGAATCCAATATACTTGTAAGAATAGATACGTACATGCTTTTAGGATATGGGGAATCTGAATAAAGAATAAACATAATCTATAACTAATATTGTTAGGTCATTTTTTTCATCGGGTCCGGGTAAAGACACAACATTGTAGAAGGAGGTTGAATATAGTGTAGAATACAATCAAATCGATTTAGAACACAAGTAACAGAAAACAGATGCATTCGATATAATAAACTCTATTACAATGGAACTGTTCTCTCTCAGTGATGAACAAATATCACGAGAGCTGCTAGGTTATAATGTATGATCTTCTCGATGATCGTAACACATATAGTGTAAACCTATGTCTGTGTTTATATAGACACACAGTTACAAGATAACTTCTAATTGATATGAAATATAATTCTTTCTCCTAAAATATATCAATCAGATATCTTATACAATTCTTCTAGTCCTCTAACTCTTTCCATGCATATCTTCTTCTGTATTAGTCTCGATCTTCTTTCCTGTAAATCAGCTTCCTTCCTTAACTGTTAGTCCTCCAGTACTTAAGTTCTGATATCCATCTTCTGATATTATCTTCTGATAATCTAAGTCCTGATATCCTTAAGTCCTGACTTCCAGTAAGTCCTGATTCCAGTAAGAACTGATATTTCCTGTTTGTTAAGATCTGAAAACTAAACATGAAACATATTAGACATGACATCTCATATATATCCAACAATCTCCCCCAACTTGTAAATTATGCAAGAATGTACAAGTTAATAGATTTGATGATGTCAAAAACATTTAAGTTCAAATGCAATAAGAGTTTAATAAGACTATTAACTACAACTTACAAAACATCTTGCTTTACCAACATCACTGAATCAATCTAAATCCATAATGATTCTTAACAAAATGATGAATCAGATTATCTTCAGCTTTCCTCAGAACTTCAGCTAACTGTGCTTTGACCTGCATCAGTTCTTTTTCTTTACTATCACCAATTTGATAAATGGCTGTTCTGAGAGCTTGAATGGATGTTCCTTCAAGTCCATCACCAAGTCTGATAACTTGAGGATGTGAAGAGTTTTCATTATAACATAAGCATCTTCCTTTCAGAATAACTTCCACCTTAGCAGAATTCTTCAGCATAGGAATTTCTTTTCCATCACCTTCAGTAATCATTGGACTGTAATGAGAAGTCTTTATACCAGAGATTCTGATTAGATCTCTTATAGCCTTTAAAATGTATTCTGACCATCTTCTTGTAACATCAGATTTTACTTCCAGAAGATAGTGAATATGTTGAAGCTCTCTGACAGACTTTTTTAGTACATCAGTATCAGCTAGTCTATAAGTCCTTCCATCATTGAGAAATAAGATCAATTTCTCTTTTAGATTCTCTTTGTCATGAGCATCTATCACAATTTGAGCAGACAACACCTTGTCAAGGTGCCTTTGTTTGATTTGTTCATATGGTTTGTCTGTCAACATGAAAGGATCTCTTAGAGTAACCTCTACTCCTATTCGAATCTTCTCTTCGTCAGAACCTAATCTAGCTCTATCTCTAGGTTGCTTGGCTCTCAACCCAAATGTAGCCAGTTGATTAATCATGAGATTGGATTTTGGTTCAACTGGAGTAGCTTTCTTCCATAATAGCTTCTTCTTATCAGCAATTGTCATTTTCTTCAAATCAACTTGAGTATTGTCAGTAGTTGATGTCTTGATAGCTTGATCAGAATTTGTTGTTTCTTCTGTACCTTGATGTCCTTTATTCTGAACAACAACCTGAGCAGTGTCAGAGGTTGTTTTAGATTCTTCAATTATCTTTCTTCTTTTCAGAAGTTGAACAGTTTCATCTTCAACAAGATTATCATCAGTTACTTGAACCATTTTGCACACTGGTTTCATCATATCTTGAGAAGTTTTTAAGTCCAGTGGCTTAGTTGGTTCATCAACTTTTTCTTTCCCTTTGTCTTTGGGATCACTCTCAGTCTGTGATCTAGTCTTGAACTTTGAAGTTTCATAATTTGACTTTTCCTTGATCACAATGCCTTTTTCCTTAGGCCTTGGAGGTTTCTTTGCATTAGAAGCTTTAGACTTAAGATTTGTCTTCTCAACAGCAAATTTAGCTTCTTCCTCCTTGAGAGTTTCTAAATTCATTCCTGGATTGTGTTTCAGAAATAATCTTCTAACTATCTCCTCATCAAGTGTCTGGATTTTAGGATTTTTGTAATAAACAGTAGTCTGCTTCCCCTTTAACTTTAGAGTTTGCAAAAACTTCTGAGAGTCTTCGGATCCTGACTGAATCAGAATATCAGAACTTGACATCAGACTTTGTTTATCAGCACTTGACTTCAGTCTTTGAGCATTCACGGCATCAGAACTTGACTTGTTCTGAACAGAAGATTTTCCTTGAACTTTTCTTTGACCTCTACTCTTTTCAGAGTTTCCCTGGTCATCACCTTTATCATCATTTTTCTTCAGTTCATAAGTAGGTGAGCATTTGGACTTAACTACCTTCTCCCCCTTTTGGCATCATCAGGAAGTAAGAGAGAAAGAAGAAGTTCAACTGAAGATTGGATTTCATCCAATTGAGCTTTCTGATAAGCTTGATTAGCCAGGACCTCAGCAATTTGGGCTTTTTGCTTCTCTTGAGTTTTCTCAATGGCTTCAACTTTTTCAGAAATAGGTCTGATATACCTGTTCTTGTCGAGCTTGAGCTGCAGATCGAGCTTATCAGCTTGTTCTCTGAGTGTATCAACCTTTTCATGAGTAGAAGTATGTAGACCTTGAAGATGTTTTGTAGACAGAGCTGGATCTTGAGTTGTGTCTTAAAATCAGCATTTGTGAGCAACTCATCAGCTTTTGCAATATGCTATGTCAGAACTTTAGAACATTGAATAAAATCTGATTCATTCCACTTCTTGGTCCACTCAACACTTCTGTGAGTATCCTCCCAAGGAATAGGGGCTTCCTTTTCAACAAATTTCTTCAACAATTCTTCCTTGCCCAGAATAGGAACTGGATGCTCAGCAGAAACACTGTCATCAGAACTTGAGGAAGACTTATGTTATTCTGATAGCTCAACAGTGTGTGAAGCAACTAGAGATTCAGGAATAACATCATCTAAATTCTGAGGATCAAAATTTATCTCCAAAGCTGGTGTCTTTGATATAGATGGAGCTTCCAGATAAAGAACTTCAGGTATATTTAAATTATGAATATCTATTTCAAAATTTTTAATTTGTTCTTTAGCATCATCTGTAGCTTTAATAGGAGAGACATGAGGGGTAACAACTGTATCATTAGCAATGTCTTTGGATTGAGCAGGAAGGGCTTCAATGATAACTGATTCTTGTGAGATCAGAGATTCCTGATCCCCTTCCTCAGCTTCTTTAGTATCTTCTGATTGAGCTTTAGCCAAATACCTCTTATCCTTCATTTTCTTCAATCTCCTTGCCAATGAAGGAGTTGCTTTAGCAACAACAGGACTTACAGATTTCTTTCTTTTCAAAGTATCAGAACTTTGAGCCGTTGTTTCTTTCTGAGAAGTACCATTCTCAGCTACATCTGTCACAAGTTCAGATGCATGAACCTGTGCTTCAATTGTTTCCTCAAATCATCAAAAATTGAATCAAAACATTCATCACATGATAAAGTTAAAAATTGATGAAGTAAAGATTAAAAAATTGCAATTAAAACATGCACAGTCATATAATTTGAGAAACAAAGACCAAATCTTGTAATTAAAGGAAATTTCATTAATATATCAGATGAGTACATTTCATGAAATTTATCAATTACATGCAAAAATTACAAGATAGTCCTATTCTAAGATTCTTAACATCAACAGCCTTAGTCATAGTCTAAGAAGCCTAATGACTAGTTCCTTCTGCTGCTGACGAAGAGCACTACAAGACGGATGATTCATTCTTGCTGACAGAGAGCTTCTCTCCTTTCCTCTTCCAAATGATCAAGATGGAGGTGTTAGTCCATCGAAAAGAACAAGAGGTTTGTGTCAACCTCTTGTGGAACTGAGTTCAAGAGCTCTTCAGGAATGGCGGTGACATGCCACTCCTGTTTCCAGTCATCACAACTCAACTCTATATTGAAAGTTTCATAGTTCATGAACAAGTTGAAACAAACCATTTTTGTTGATGAGAATAAAAAGAGAGTGAGTTTGTGAGAAAATGAAAGATGACTTTGGCTTTGATGAGTAGTCGGTTTAAATAGCCAATGGAAGACCAAGGGATGCGAGGACTGTTTAACTATTGAGAGTAAAAATAATGATGTCTCGTCTCCCTAGATTGATGTGTAATAATAACAGTCAGTAAAAGGTTAAAGCAGGAGTTAATGGGCACGTAAAATAGGCAATAATTACCGTGCACATTGTTAGTGTAGGTGCCCTAGAGGCAATACATTATTCTTTTATAATCTTTATGTCAGTTGATCATTCAATAAATGTATTTATTATGACCTTAATTACTGCGATATTTTGTTAGCATAATAAATGTCCTTAGAATCATGATACAAATGTATAGTTTAAGTACATGACTTGAACTTGAGAGATTATATAATATATCATATTCTTAAAGGTCCCTAGTCGAGTATTATTATATAGGACAATAATAATACATAGATAGACTAGTATGTTGTTTGACAAGATAACCACATCTCATCGGTTATAAGTATGGGGATACTAAAGTCAATACATAGGTACATGTGAGAGTACATGGTACTGGACAGACCCACAGTGAGATTCTTCATGTTTAATAAAGTCATAAGAAAGACTCACAGTGATAATGGTGTAACGATCCTTTGACTTGAAATCATTATATTTCTATACGAGGATTAATATACTTTGACTACATTAAAAGTTACTTTTGATCGGGTGATGATAAAAGTGGACATCGGGTATATCATGAGTCGTATGAGAAATATGAATGATAGATAAAGGATTTAACCCTCCTATAATTAGGAGAGATATTATTGGCCTCTTGATTGAGTGAGATTATAAAAGCATGGCCATGCTCAAATAATGATTTGTCTCGATAATCTACTCATGGATCAAGTAAACCCGGATTAAATGTTGAAGAGGATGACTAAATACATGCCTCGAGTTTAATCTATAATACGTATGGTTAAAGGGATTATATTACACGAAAAACATTAATCACGAAAGGTTTTATCTAATCATGATTTAATTATTGTTTAATTGGATAACAATGATGTATTACTAGATACCGCTCATTGTTTATAATTTTATTAGAGAATAAATTTTGACAGCTGTTCAGGATGAGTCTTAAGAACAAAACACTTACAACCAAATACATGAAAGTATTTCAGATTTGGCATCTTTTTCTTCACCATCTCATATGGTGTTTTTCCATGCTTGTTTATGAGGGTAGCATTTTGAATAAAACAAGCAGTCTGCACAACTTCAGCCCAAAAATAGGTTGGCAACTTTGCTTCATCAAGCATAGTTCATGCAGCTTCAATAAGAGTCCTGTTATTTATTTCTACAACTCCATTTTGTTGTGAAGTTCCAGGTGCAGAAAATTCCTGCTTGATTCCATGCTCTTTGCAAAACTCTTCCATAATCGAATTCTTAAACTCAGTGCCATTATCACTCCTTATTATTTTAACAGAGTCTTTGACCAACTTATCCAGCTGTCTGATATGATCAGTTAGAGTAAATGCAGTTTCATTCTTCTTGTGCAAGAAGTACACCCAAGTGTACCTTGTGAACTCATCCACTATAACCATAGCATATTTCTTCTTTGCAATAGACATGACATTGACTGGACCAAATAGATCAATATGCAGTAGGTGATAAGGCTCAAGAATTGATGACTCAGTTTTGCTCTTGAAAGAGATTTTCTTTATTTTGCCTTCTGACATGAATAACAAAGGCCATCAGGAGCAAATACTATTTTTGGCAGTCCTCTTACAAGATCTTTCTTTACAAGCTCATTATATTGTTGAAATTTAAATGAGAGAGTTTCTTGTGCTAATTCCAACTTTCTTCAATTGATGCTCTACTCAACAGACAGATACCAGAACCATCAGTACTTGTTGAAGTCTGGCTTCATAAATTTTACCATGCCTGTA